>NC_139676.1:12082302-12097302 GCF_951799395.1 Argentina silus
TTCATCAATGGTGTGTTTACTAGTATTACTTCACACACTGAGGTGCCCATGTAGTATGTCTTGGATTCATAACTGCCATGCATAACAGTTATTGTTTGGTTCATCTGATTTATTTTTCATGTTCTCAGGCAGTATATCATTTGATGTAATATCAAAGGTTTGGCGATGTGCCAGTCTGCTTGGCCTCATTAGAACCAATAACATAATCACAAACTGGGAAGTAGTGCAGGATCTTGTGTCATACTAATTTTGAGCACTTGTGTTGCCATGACAGCACTCTGGGCGACTCATAATAATGTTCGGCGGCACCGCTGGCCTGTGTCCTGTCAGAATGAGCTACTGAATTATTAAAAGGGGCTTGGGAGGTCACTAAAGCGTGGTCTGGTCTTATGATCTCACCTACACAACGATACCAAGCATGTTTCTGTTTGGTCATACCCTACCAAGACATAGACTTAGTCGACAAATACTTTCATATACTTGAATATACTGGCTACACTTGACTTCTCTTAGCTGGTACAAACCAATGGAACTATCCCAAAAGCACCCATTGCAAGCTAAATCAAGCAAATCTAAAATACTAAATATTTGACATCATGTATTTGACACAGGTCTGACCCATGAGCTCACAGTCTCCATGGAAACCAGTATCAATATTCCAGCCCAGTCATAGCTCCCTGCCACAACCCCAAGAGGGCAAGGTACATATAATTGGTGAGGTATTTCAGTATGGACTGATTCTGGGCAACACTATTGATGTCACCACAGTGTCAATGAGTTACGTGTTGTGATAACGCCCTTTGCTAGTTTCAGCACAGGTCCATGTGATTAATGCAGATATGGGCACATGCGCGACCTAGAGGTTAGGAAACTGGGCAAGACACACCACTTGTGCTCCACAAGCAGACGACCCATCCTAGTATTACAACTGCTTCTCACGTCACTGCAATTACACAATTATGGGAACATCTCTGTGGCTGAATCATCATATTGGTCTACCTCATTCTGTATGGCAGTTTTGTACAGTAGCAATCAGACATACATAGCAGAAGAAGTGGAATTTGGGTTTACATTCTACTGTATTTGTTCACGTTGACCAATTTATGGAATCACAGAGACATTGACAAAACATATTGCCATAAAGACTATACTTTAAATCTACCTGTCGTGAAGGGTGATTATTAAATGGTAATATATAACATCAGCTATTGTTTTATGATATTGACTAGCCATGGATTCGTTCTAGAACATTACAGTTGTTAATCAGTTATTAGATACACCCACCGCTTACATAATAATCAGATTCTGCCTCACATTACATAGAAAAACATATCTGTATAGAAGCTATGGGGGAGGGAAAAGACTCTCCCAAAATAGACTTGTTACAAAATGTGCCATATATTTACATAAACAAACATATTTAAAAAAATCTGTGCTGGGAGCTGGGCTTCGGAAACATAACAAAACCCTGGAGTCTTCTCCAGACATTGCGGAATAGTTCTTAGTTAATTTAACAAGTCCCTGCGGCAGAAATCATCTTCCAATGAACATCCATTTGACCTTCACTCATGTATATTTGTGTTCCAGTGTAATAAAGATCCAATTATGTCATGATCAAATGTTCCAACACTTCTAGTGTTCTACCACCTCTGGTTCTTCTGTGCTCCAACATTCTTGGTTCCACTGATATGGTTCTCTCAGTGTACAGTGGCTTCTCCCTCTGGTGTTTCTGCAGTGGAGCAGGCCTGCCCTTTGTCAAACATCCCTCAGGATCCCCTGAGGGTGGCCTTTAACCCCTGCAGTCTCAGTCCTGGTCCTCCCCATGACCGTTCATCATTCCTGACTCCCAGCGTTGCAGCAGAGGGGTCTTCTGCCTGGGGGTCCGAGGACTCTGGGGAGGCTGGAAAGAGAGAGAGAGAGAGAGAGAGAGAGAGAGAGAGAGAGAGAGAAGGAAAGAGGGGGGGAGAGACAGAAATAGGAGGAAAGAGAGGGATGGGGAGAGAGAGACAGACATGGAGTAACAGAGCGAGAGAGAGAGAGAGAGATGGAGAAAGTGAGAGAGAGATAACAGCGAGATAACAGAGAGATCAAAGAGTTCTCCCCAAGGATAAGCATCATCAGCTCTCAGGTCAACCTGGGTTAATGTGACTGTGATTCAGAACCATGTCCACTCAGCTCATCTCTGAGCTCAGTGTTCCTTCCACAGCTCGAATATCTCTCTCTATCCTCCATGTTTATCCTCCTTTCATTATTGAACACTTATCACAGGCTTGTCTGTGCAGATAATCAGCTAGCAGAGTGACTGCATTGGGCTCCGCCTCTGACTCAGACTAGGGAATAGATGCTTTTAATGCCAAAGTGAATTATGGCTGGTTTTCAAGGCAACCCGTCGATATTAATCTGAGACACTCTGCTTTTCAAAGAGACGGAAAACCCACAAGGCGAACCACAGCGGGATTCAACGTGGATGTTTCGCTCTCTCTTATTCTCTCACACTTTCACTCTGTTTATCTCTACTTCCCTTTCTTTCTCTTTCTCCTTCTCTTTCTCCTCTCTCTCTCTCTGTCTTTCTCTCTCTCTCTCCCTTTCTCTCTCTTCCTCTCTCTTTTTCACCACACATGCACACAAACACTTGCAATTAATTTTGTACATAAACACATGCACTCTCTCTCTCTCTCTCTCTCTCTCAGATCCCTGTCCTTATCTGTGTGAAGATAAGCTTCTTATGAGGCCACGTTGTTAAAGGAAGGGTGAAGGGGAGGATGAGAAATAAGGGGAGGGGGGGGCCTTACCCAGCAATTGCACCAATAGCAATATGGCGATATACAGTATGATCAGGGGAGGCTGGTGGAGGCAGAAAACACACATTACAATGAGCCCGTCCTCCAATTTATAGCACCACCAGCCTCCACTGATACAGACCTATAGTTGTTGAGTGTTTGGTGTTGGCTGTATGTAGTATGAACTTTTCCAAATCTGTAGCTGTGACCCACAACCAGGGCCCAGAGTTTTTCCCGGTCAGGTCACATGGTCAGGAAAAACTCCTGGCCTCAGTCTATGGTTGATGTTTACTACACAGTAGGAAGTACCTCTGTTTGGCCAGCCTGCGCCTCCTCTGCCTGGGATGGAGGCCACATGCCCAGCTTCCCAAGTGACTGTCGAACTGGAGAGAGAGAAGAGAGAGGGAGATAGAGAAGAGGGAGGGAGGGAGAGTGAGGAGGTTATTGACACTTTGCAGTGACATTGCTGTGGTCGTGTACTTCAATGATTTAGCATGACTGACAATAAATACTGAATTGGCTATAACAATAAAGCTTCAATTCAAATGAGAGAAAGAGAGAGAGAGAGAGAGAGAGAGAGAGAGAGAGAGAGAGAGAGAGAGAGAGAGAGAGAGAGAGAGAGAAATGGAGAATCAGAAACAGATATGGAACGGGAGAGGAAATTATAGTTACACAATGATCTATAACATCTATTAAACTATTATGGTCCTGCATTTCTCAGACTCTGACGTCCTTTGATGACACACCCAGGTGTCCTTTGTCACACGGTAGCAGGTGACCAAGCCCTTTCTGGCACCAACTGCGCTGAATAGTCCCGCTGACAACACAATGTACACACTAGATCCTGTTTGCCTTCGAGATTAAATACTCAGAGTAATAACATAAATTGTGATCGTTTTGTCCACAGAGAGCTTCCCACATTAATCACATCGCTTAGAATACATTTAAGTGAGTTGCCCCTTCTGGAATGTATTCTGTGTTGATTAGTAAATTATATCTATTAGCAAATTACATATTGTTTATATTTATGTTACAGATCCTTCGCTGTTAACAAACTGTTTAATCAGTATAACCACAGAAATCAGCCTTGTATACAGATACAGGACTGTGTTTTGAATAAATCTTAGAAAGGACTTTTGAAGCACTGGCTTTTTGCTGACACAAGAAAGGGTCAAGATGAGTCAGACATTTTAGTTTTTCATCGGCTTTTCCCTACTTTTGTTCCAGCTATTAATTCAACAAACTAGCTTACAGTCACACTTCAGGTAAATCACTATATATTCAGCCTGCTGGCTAATCTGTGGGTTTTGAGGTAGAAAAAATGCTGAAACAAAAATGTGTTATATTCGCTGTTTTAGGATGTACCATTGGCCACAAAGCAATAATATGGTCACTGGGCTGGACTATTAGTCTTTTCATCATCTCCTCATAAACACACACACACACACACACACACACACACACACACACACACACACACACACACACACACACTCACACACACACACTCACACTCACCTGTTGGTGTTGCTGAGGCTGCCCGTGATGGGGTTATAGGCAGGTCTGAAGTGACCAGTCTGTTCAGTGGTGGTGGAAGTGGAGAAGTGGGTCTCTGCACCTCTCTGTTGACTGGCCTCCCCCCTCCTCCCCCTCCTCCTCCTCCTCCACCTCCCCCTCCCCCCGTCCCCCCGTAGAGACTGGTTCTCTGCTTGCGTAGCTCCCGCTCTCTCTCCCTGGCCTCCCGGATGTCCAGCCCCACTTTGTCCTGAGAGGTGGATGAACGCAGCTTGAAGAAGGGGTTCTCCTTGGGCACAGCCTCCTCTTCTTCTTCCTCCTCCCCCTCTTCCTCCTTCTCCATCCTCCCTCTATCCCTGCTATGCTCCCTATGCTCTGTGCTCAGCACAGTGGATGAAGCATACACAGACCCAGAGTCTACCACGGTGAGGGGCCGAGCCTCTGTGAGTGAGCCCGCACTCTTGGTGTGCCTCAGGGGCTTGGTGGAGTGGGATGCCGGGGTAGGAAGGATTAGGTGGTTCTCCAGGATAATGATCTGGCCCCCAGTTCCCTCTGAGAGACCTGGGCCCCGGGCAGGAGTGTAGGGGAAGCCTCCATCCCTGGCAGCAAACGGGCTGGAGCTCTGGTTCTGGTTGAGCAGCTCCAGGCTATGGCTCCTCTCCACAAAGGAGCCTCCGGCATCGGACACAGCAGAGGACTCATCCCCCAGGGTGGAGAGCCCCACGGTGGAGAGGTCACTGACCGAGACCCAGGAAGGTGCCTTGCTGTTGGGTGACAAGGACACCTCCCTGGGCTCCTGGAAGGCTTCGAACAGCTGCTTCCTCTCTTTAAGCTGACGTACCGTACCTTTATCGTAGAAGCCTGGGACTTTCCCTAGTTGGACCAGAACCTGCTCTCTCTGGGTTTCCACGTTGATCTCCTTTTGCATCTTCTTCCCAGCAAACTGCCTGTCCTTCCCTCCTTGGCTCTTGTCCGACTTGGCGGGCAGTGTCTGGGACAGGATGGACTTCCTCAGTGGGATATCCACGTATTCCTGGGTGGAGGGTTTCTGCTGGAGCCCCCTGGCTTTCCTCAAACTGTGCTCACGCTGCACCGCCCGACGGATCTCCCTCTCGATGGGGGTCTCATTGGCCGGTGGGCTGGGAGGGGGGGGGTCGGGGGTGGCGGTGTGGAGGTCCAAGGTGCTGCCGGGGGAAAAGTCTGCTGATACTCCGCTGTCGCTCTGGCTGTCATCAAAGGAGTCCCCCTCCATCCTGGAGACTCTGCTCTCTTTCGAGTTCAAACTTTGGTTTGCCTTTCCTTCTTTCTCTTCCTCCTTTTCTACTCCCTTTGAACTCTCCACACCTCGCTCTCTCTGTTTCTTCTCCTCTGCCTCGCCCGAGTCAAGTGCGTTCACTTTCTGCCCCTTCTCTCCACTCGTTTGCCAGCCTCCTGCTCCCTCCCTGTTTCCCTCCGCCCTTTTCTCCCTCTTTCTCACCACAACACAACCAGAGCCTAGGGAACCTGCCTCGCCCTGATTGGCTGGCTCCTTGACGACTGTCACCGGGGGCGGAGATCCCCCGAACACCTGTTGTGCTGCAGCTTCCTGGCTGCTCTGCTCCAGGGCAGTCTGGCTTTGGAGCAGCTGCTCCCCCTGTTGTTTGACAGGTGTAACTTCAGGCTGGACCATATCAGCTTGTTGATTACTTGAGGAGCTTCTGGAGGGCGTGGGTGGCTTGCTGCTGTTGCTGTCCAGTCTCACCCACTGTCTCCTGGCTGAGGTGATGTCCAGAGGCTTGGAGTCAACACTCTGGTCATCTGCCTCTCCCTCACAAGCAAAAGGGTCGGCGAATATGTCATCTGAACTGTCCCTTTCAAGTTGAGAATGGGCGTCTATGCTGATTTCAGCCTCCCCTGGATGCTCTGTGACACTCTCTGACAACCCTTGCTCAGGTTTACTATCAGCTAGACACTCTGCACTAGACTCTAACTGTGCAGCCATTTCTCCTGTGTGTCTAGCCCCATCTACCTCTATTTCATCTGGTGACTCATCTTCTTTGTCTAGCTCTACGATGTCATCCAGGTGTGATGTTGGCGGCCACTCCTGGCTATCCTGGCTGTCGGATGACGACAGGTACTCTGTGGGGTCAGATACGACCTCTACTTCACAGTCATTGTCCTCGCCCTCTGGGGCAAGATGGCTCTCTGTCTCAGTGCCCCCCTCTGTTGGTGAGGCCAGTTCACTACAAGGACGAGGGGATGGTAAACTATCCTCCAGCCCACTCATAGGTTCATCTATGAATCTGAGCGCTTGTTCAAACAAAATGGCCGGATTCACCATGTTTTGCGGTGCCTTCGGATTAGTCTTGGGGATCTCTTCGGCCATGTTGTTACTTGAGTCCTTAAAGTTCTCAGGGGGAGTCAATGGAGCCTCAATGGATGATTCTGGTGCCTCCAAGCTCAGGTCTTCTGGCTCCGCCCTGGGGGCCTCTTTGACTGGGAGAGCGGTGACCACGGTGGCGTCCACTTCACCCTCCACCCAGACCTCACCGCCCCACTCCTCCAGAGAATCAGCTGAGCGCCGCCGGTTGGCCACGGGCACTGTTGCCATGGTGAGATGTCGAGTCCTGGTTGGCTCTGTTGACCTGGAACAGCCTGGAACAGTCTGGAACGTTCAGCCAGTCAGTCTGGGAGAGAGGGGGCAAAGAGGACAAAAGAATGACTAGCAGACTTGGACCACAAAACATGGAGAGACATTTTGCAGATAGAATGCTCATTTATTTACCATTGAAATGAATGAAGGCATTTGTTAAGACATTGACTGTTAGGTGGAATCATGGAAATGCAAGACATATTGTCATATTGTTTCCATAGATTTTTTGCGTTGTCAGCTACAGTATGTGATTTTCAGTTTGTTAGTGCAAACCTCCTGGGTACAAAAACATCTTGCCTAGATTCAAATTGTCTGAGAGTGTGAAGTTTGTCAGTAAACAGTCAATAACTGCCAGGAAAATGAGCTGCTGTTGAATTGTTGGCCTGAGATGAATGTCTATGGGCTTGTTATCTTTGTCTTTGGCTGTAAGGTAAGTGCTACACACACAAGATTCTCCTCCAGTCTTCAACGCAACACATAAAGTTTTCTGCTGAGTGAGCCAGTCTTTAATCAGCTTATCGTCCTCAGAGCGGCTCAGTGAGGCTCTCTCTTTCACACACACGCACAGACACACAGACACACAGACACACACACGCACACACGCACACACACACACACACGCACAGACACACACACACACACACACGCACACACGCACAGACACACAGACACACACACGCACACGCACACGCACACGCATTACACACGCACGCACGCACGCACACACACACACACACACACACACACACACACACACACACACCCACACACACACACACACACTGCAGCTGCAGAAACAATGGGCAAGTCGTCAGGGCATACTGACCACAGGGCAGCCCAATCTCACTTCACTTCAGCAATATCTCTCTGTCTGTCTTGGTGTCTCACTCTCCCTCATCCTTCTCTCTCACAGACCTTTAATAGCCTACTGTAATTTACCCTTCAAAACACTTTCACAGTGGTCTTATCTTCTCTTCTTTTCTGTTACTCAAGGCTCACCCCCTCTCCTTCCAATCATCCCCTCCTCACAACCACTATTACTTTCTGTCCACCTAGCTACCGAACCTCTCTGCTACACATGCTTTCTACTGCACTTTCTCTCTATTATCGCTTTACCCAACCCCTGCTCTCTCTCTCTCTTTCTTTCTCCCCCCTCTCTCTCTCTTTCTCACCCCTTCCTTCCCTCTCTCTCTACCCCTCCTCCTTCCCTCCCCATCTCTCTGCCTGGTTGCTCAGGAGAGGAGAACAGTTTCCAGCGACCTGCCAAAGCCCCGTTCCCCCCCCTCTCCCTCCCTGCCAAGCCAGGCCATTCAGAGCGCCCAGGGTTGCTGGCACGCGCTGTGAGGAATCATTAACAGAGGAATGTGGTGGAACACACACAGACACACACACACACACACACACATACACACACACAGTGGATGGATGAACAACAGGACGGGAGCAGACTGGATCATACAGTGGTGTACTACACCCTGGCCCCGTGGAACAGACCCTGGCCTCCTTTTTTTTTCTCTTTTTTTTAAAAATATGTTTTTAGGGCATTTCTGCTTTATTGGGATAGAGACAGTAGAGACTAACAGGAAGGATGGGTGAGAGAGAGGAGGGATGACATGCAAGACGTGTCGAGGGTCTGAATCGAACCAGGAAGCTGGCGATCACGTGGTATGGGCATTAGTGTGCTATGCCACTAAGCTCCCCGACCATGGCCTCCTTAATAAGGATCGTGCAGATCATACAATACAGCAGCTATACTGCTCATATACTGCACTACCTGTATATACTGTTCACACTGCACTTTTCTGCTTTTTTGCACTTCTGGTTAGACGCTAACTGCATTTCGTTGTCTCTGTACTTGTACTCTACACAGTGACAATAAAGTTGAATCTAATCTAATCTAATCTAATCCCACCCCTCCTCACACCATTGGCTCTGTGGAGTGAACAGGATTGATGGTTGATGGATACCTTCACGTAGGCAGGATGTGGGTAGAACACGGGCAGAGGGGCGCTTAGTGGCGTAGCACCCTAAGGCGCATGCCACATAATCGCAAGGTTCCTGGTTCAATTACGACCCTTGACATTCGTCTTGCATGTCATCCCTCCTCTCTCTCTCTCTCTCTCTCTCTCTCATCCTTCCTGTCAATCTCGACTGTCTCTATCCCAATAAAGCAGACATGCCGTAAGAACATATTAAAAAAACAAAACAGGGGTAGAATACAGATGGAACAGGTCAGGACCATCCACAGTTCAGTTCAGTAGTAGACAAACATCTAGATTGTGATGTCATGTTGTGTTTGAATGTAAACATGTCTCTGTATTACACCTGGCGGTAAATTGAGTCTGTTCTAATGATTAAAGTTCTATCTGAGAACTTAACAATCACAATCATCACCTGAACGCTGTCCATGTGCCCACAGGCGCACAGAATGGATTCAGACACTGTCCCACCTCTCTGTCAATGTGTGTTTTGTGTGTGAGATTGAAGGTCATGATTCACATCGAGTTATCATTGAGCCAACACGAAACCAGCCTTTGTAGCTACTAGGCATTGTGAAAATAATAGGACAGTCCTATCCATATTTGACCACTACTCTGTAAACTCCCCCGACCTCTCTTGTACAATGGTTTAGACCTGACCACATATTGACAGGCGTACATTCCTACAGTACACTTCATACATTTCAAGTGGACATAATGTGTAACTTGGGTGTTCTCCACTTGAGAAGAAAGATCCTTTGGCGATGAAAGAGGAAAAAGTAATATTTCGCCACAGAAGGGGGGAAAGTAAACATTTAACCATGACAAAAAGCCCCTTCTGAAAGCCCTTGAAAATCACTATTTAATCACACATAGGCCTGCAGCATAGGACATTGAGGTATCTTCAGTTCACAGACTCTGCAAAGCTGAGAGGCTGTCATGCCTCAATACCGTATGCAACATGGTTCTAGATTGTTAGTGGGAGCTCAAGGGTTTTTAAAAGGGTTCTTCCACAGGCACAGCCGAAAAAACCCTTTTAGAACCCTTGTTTCTGCAGCCTACAATTATTTAGTTGTGATAAGCACTACCACTTGTATGTATGAACATATGCTGTACTGTATATTTCCCTGTAGAGCCTAAAGAACACCAAAATGATTTTCCATAGATTTCCCTGCTTTCCCACTGGATGAGTGTAGCTATGAAAGATGTGGATTTAACAGGGTAGACGTGTTACATAACGGGGTCACTGCAACTTTGGCTCATTAGTGACAATGGGGCCTTTTATCAAAGCAGCTTCATGAAATCATCAGCATCATTAAAACTGTCTTTCTAGAGGGTATTTGGACATCTAAGGGCATGTGAAATATGTTGTCCATATAGTACTGTTAGATAAAGGCCATGATAAATATCAGTAAATTAAAACATGAATAATATACAGTAGGCTGTCCCATAAATCTGTGAAGTGTGAATGAAGGGCATCATAATATCTCCTACGGTACTGTAGGGCAACACACTCCCTGTATATTGCATGTCACCTACTGTGACATAATTCCATAAGATTATCCTCAATGGCAATGCCTGATACGATTATGACTAGCATGTCAATGACGATGCAATTCCAAGAAAATACATCATCCTATTGTTTCTTTAGGAACACATATTTTAGAGTTAACTTAAACTAAATAGAGTAATGCACAACATGAACAAATAATGAAAACACTTACCTGTTAATGGTCTGTGATGGTTTGCTACAGGATCGTACTGTAGGTTCGATCGTACTGTAGACCGTAGAAGTTTCAGACCACCTTACGCTTGTCTCTGTGTTCAACAAGTCCGAGAGGGAACTCATGTGTAGTCGAAGCCTAGAGTAGGACCAAGTACCTTGTACTGTAAGTAGAAAAGTAGGCTACTGTAAGCCTCTCTCTCTCTCTCTCTCTCTCTCTCTCTCCTTGTCCGTACTCACACCCACCTCGACACACTTGCTGGTGTGCACGCCCACATTAACACACACACACACACGCACACAGATGAACATGTAAATAGTCCACCGTTCTCCCATATGTAATCTAATATTTAATGATACGTGAATTAATGTTTTCGACAAATGAGGTTATGTGGAATGAATCAAAATTAGTAAACCAAACTTTTCCTTCCCATTGTGCTTTGAGTTTGGGATTCTGAGCTGCCCTAATGACATTCCGACATTCCTGCAGTATTGCACTGTCTCAATGAATTAGCTGAGGGTCTTGGACATGAATTGAACTCAAGGGAAAGTCTCACACACACACACACACACACACACACACACACACACACGCACGCACGCACGCACGCACGCACGCACGCACGCACGCATACCTTTGAGATGAAACTCATGGAATTTATTGAATAGCCAGAAATGACAGAATGATACAATATTGCACACTAAGCATGCTTGTGTTGGAAAAAGTAGCCACAAGCAAACACATTGCAAAGAGATACAACTCTATACAGAATCACCCCCCCCACACACACACACCTCAGTACAAGCCCATACAAAGCCACAACTATCAATACCTACAGTATGACTGCTCATACTAAGCATCTTGTTTCTCCCCTTCCTTTCCCACGGACGGTCCTGTAGAGGTCTCGTTAGGACAGAGGGGCTTCTCAGAGTCCATCACCACCGGCTCTGGCAGTCCCATACACTGCAGCTGTGCCATGTACTCCTTCATCTCCCCCTCCCCCACCTCCCTTCTCCTTCTCAGCAGGTAGACGTCCCTGGACGCCCTCCGGCTGGAGCTCACGTCCCACCTCATGACCACGCAGTCTGGGCACGATGTCGCCAGGAAGTACCCCGTCAGGTTGAACCGGCCGCCCACCTCGAACGACAACGTGCTGTTGACCACGGAGACGTTGTAGGGCAGGTACTGGCAGCTATCTCCGAACCGGTTGGCTTGGATGTAGGAGACCGCGGTCACGTTGTCGTGGTTCTGGGGGACAGGCCCGGGGCTGAACTCCATGGTGATGCTGTCCCGGGTCTTGAGGGCCTCCAGGGAGGCCGGGTGGTCCAGGCTGCCGGCGACAAGCGCCCACGTCCCCCAGAGCTGATCTAGCCGCTCTGGATCTACGGGCCGGAGGAGGTCCTCACAGGCTAGAGGAGCTGATTGGCTCACAGCGAGGAGGCAGAGGAGAGTGGTGGCACACAGAAGGAACATGTCGATATGCAGTGTCTACTGTATATCTATCTTCAACAATATCTACAGTGTGTGTGTGTGTGTGTGTGTGTGTCGCTGCTGATGTGTATATCTGCCGCTGAAGGATCCAGTGTGTGTGAGACTGGCGCCGGTACAGAGGGGTGCGGTTTTATACCCCTGGGGTCTGCTGATATTGCGAAATGTGCATCAGTATCAGAACCAGAAAATCCCACAGTTGCAACATAATGTCCCCTTTCTGCATTGCACATTCCAGGATTGGGAAATACAGGTAAAACAGAGCTTTGGGTACTGGTGTTGTTTGTTTGACTGACTGAGCCTGTTTTTTTTTCCTTTTCTTCAGGCCAGTTCAGTTCCTGAATACCTTTATTTACCTTAATGATTACATAATTTTCGTCTTCCTACCTTTTCTAAATGGGCTTTTCGTCAACAATTTGTGTTCACTCAATTTCTCACTACACTGTAAGAACTTTGCTGCAGGTGTCAGAAAACACATTGGTGTGTCCTGGTCTGGCACAAGCGTATGAACTTACACCAAAATAAACATAATGTGTATTTGACTTCACGTCAAAGATTACTCAGTGTGTACGGTGTGGGCTGTAGCCACACCGTAGCATCTCAGGGCTTCATGTTTACAGGGCAATGAATGGACATTTGGTAATATTTCACAAATCACAGTTTAATCATTAAACCATACTCCTTGTTTCAAAAACTAACAAAAACATACATTCTATACAGTACATCCCGCCCACTCCCAAATCATGGTGGCTATATACATACATGAACACAGCAATCTCAAAAGAGCTGTGTAACTATATATTCTTTAAAAAAAACTAAACAGAGGGATAGGATCTCCCAATGATGTCAATCATAAAGCTTTTAGACCAATATTATAAAATGATACGCCTCGAGTTGGACAAAATACCCTGCCCTAAAAACACAACACAAGGACCTACAAT
The DNA here is from genome assembly GCF_951799395.1 of Argentina silus. Lineage (NCBI taxonomy): Eukaryota > Metazoa > Chordata > Actinopteri > Argentiniformes > Argentinidae > Argentina > Argentina silus. Next base: position 12,095,362 of record NC_139676.1, read on the forward strand.
ATTCATTCTCATAAAATAATGAACCTCTCAGTTGACTTGAGTAACACATTGCCTCTTGTGAACTGCTCACACACCCATGTCAAATCAGAGGATTTTATTTATAATGGAGCCAGTCTCACTCTCGACACAATGGGTTACCTAGCCACCATTATCGAGAGCTCATTAACATTCATTCCAGTTTCAGGCAGGTACTGTGAGGAGTATGGTGGATGAATACCAGGGGAGGTTGGTGGAGGTAGAAATCGGAGAATGGGCTCATTGTAAATGCATGGCATGGAATGAGGTAGGAATGGTATCGCCTGTCCTATCGCCTGTTCTACCTCCACCAACCTCCCCTGGTATTCTACCTCCAATGATGAATACATAGATAAAAGAGTTCCAGGCCATATACCTGCATTTTTGGTCTCTCATTCTCAGAAACAGCACACTCGTAATATTCGGCAGTAACAAAGTATGGGCAGGTCCCTCCTGGTTAGGGGTTAATGAGCAGTACTCTGGGGATAAGGAGCTCCAAAAGACACTTCAACAATACGCCTGCTCTCCTCATTCACAGTGTTAGAGTCAGAGTCACTGGATGGAGAGAGAGAGAGAGACAGAGAGAGAGAGAGAGAGACAGAGAGAGAGAGACAGAGAGAGAGAAAGCTTGGTTGAGAACAAGAGTGATAGAAAGAGAGAAAAGAAGGGAGCGGGGTGGGAAGAAAGAGAGAGAGAGGAGGAAGGGAAGGAGAGAGAACGAGAGAGAGAGAGACAGTGAGAGAGAAAGATCACATGACAGAGCAGCACTGGCAGGACTTTTGTTTGGGTTCTCCCTGCGCCCTGGTAGGGAGGAGTGTCTCTTGGGCGGCGGCAGCTGGATCAGCCTGGGCAGAGGTGTTGGTGGTGGGGGCTTTAGAGGTGGCCAGCAGGGGCTCCAGCTCCTTTGCTGCCTGGCTTGCTGAGTTCTCCCCTGGCTCTGTCCGGGGCTCTGCCAGGGACACCTCCTGGAACTGCCCAGGGAGGGCGGCTATGGCTTCGGCCACTGAGGCCTCCTCTTCCCCCTTCTCCTGGTTGCCCTCGACCCCCCCCTCCCCTGTCTGCTGAGCAGCCTCTCCTTCTACATCAGGCCTGGGGGTGAGCAAGGGCAGGGCCTCGGAGTAGACGGGGACGGACGCCACAGCGCCATCTAGCACCGCGGCAGGGGACTGCAAGTCAGAGATGGGAGCTTCCTCTACTTGCTGTGCCTCTCCCTTGATCTCTCCATCTCCATCAGTCTCTCCATCTCCCTTGATCTCTCCATCTCCATCACCGTTGGTCCCTACATCTCCTTTGATCTCTCCTTCTCCATCACCGTTGGTCCCTACATCTCCTTTGATCTCTCCTTCTCCATCTCCCTTGGTCTCTCCATCTACATCTCCGTTGGCCTCTACGTTTCCTTCTCCCTCCCCACCTCCTGTTTCTGTGCCTGCCTCTGCACTTACAGCCACTGTCCCCTCTCCGTCCTCTCCTTTCTCTAGTTCTGCGGAAGCTTCTGGAGAGGCCTCAGGTTTGGCTGCCTCAGTCTCTCCAGCTTCCTCTGTGGACTCTGAGCTTGGTTGTGGTGCCCCCGACTCTCCCTCCACAGCCGGGGGTGAAAGGTCATCCTCTTTGCCCTGGGCGTCCGGAACCTCATCTCCTTCGTCCGTGATGATCACCCGTTCCGCTCGCATGACAACCGCTCCCTCCTCCTCCTCCTCCGGACCCCCGTCTCCGTTCGGAACCTGTCCAGGCTCCGCCTCCTGGAACCCCAGGAACGTCATGGTAACGGCGCCGTCGAGGTCCCCCGTTGGACCGTTGGTGCTGGGCCGCCCGTCCTCCCCCACAGCATTGCGGGTAGCAGCCTCGCCCTCGCCCTCCCCTCTGCCGTTGGTGAGCTCTGCAGCGCCCTCTAACAGCGGAGTGAGGTTTGTCACCACTCCAGCCTCC
>NC_139676.1:12099802-12102302 GCF_951799395.1 Argentina silus
GAAACTGAACTTCAAAGTGACAGTTCACAATGGGGACTTCACAAAGGGATCTCAAGAAGGGGTCCAGATTAGGTTTTTTTCCGCCTTCAAACCTAGATCTTCTCCTTCAAAGGGTTTTTTGAGTGGGAGGCGAGTGGAGGACAAAGCAGAACGTGAGGAATAATTTTTTCGAACAATTGAGAAAGGCGTACCGGCTCGCACTAAAACCATGACCCCGGTGAATATTGTGTCAGTAGCCGTGGGAGTCTTGTCATCAAGTAGACAGAGTAAAATACAGCCATATGCTTTCAGAGTAGAGTGGGCGTGTGAGATTGAGGGTTAAAGGCTGGCTATCTATAAAGCGCAATGTCCCTTCTGCACTCACAACCCACTAGGGGGAGCAAGTGAGCTTGACCTACCTACCTACTACTCATGGGTAGCCCATTGAATGCAGGATACTACAGATATCAAGGGCATCCTACCACCCACTCTAAATGTCTAACGTAGAGCAGAAATTGTACATACGGTAGATATGGGAGGATGTTACGAGGGCTTAATCTGCCCTGCAACCAAAAGACAATCTAAGAGGCAGTCTTCTGCTCCTCTATAACCAGTCAAAATGGAAGGCTCTGTTTACGTTGTAGGTCGATTAAACAACCTCCAAAACCAAGGTTAGGCATAAAACAAACGCTTACAGAACAGTGGAGATTCAGGGAGATTTCTTTGTTCTGGTATAAAAAGGACATCAATGCCAGCAGTCATGCTTGCCGTGAGGAGAAACAATAATTCAGGAGCCTCTGAAGTGCCGTATTGTTTATGCAAAGGCTCACTGTTATGAAGTTCCTGTTTCTGAACACAAGGTGCTACATCAAAGCACCGTTTACTGGAAAATACATTATTCATCCTAGGAACGGCAGTCAGAACTTGAGAGGAATTTTCTTAATGGAAGGTGATGGTTGTACTTGTTCAACATATAATCCAGCCCTTTATACAAGAGTGTGTGGTTTTGTGTGTGTGTGTGTGTGTCTCACAGTTTGGCCATCTTCCATCTGTTCCTTCAGCTTTTCTCCCTCCTCAACCAGCCGCTGACTCTCTGTCTGCAACCTGATAGAGATAGAGACACAGACACAGACACACACACACACACACACACACACACACAGCATTCCATAATAAGGCCACATCAAAAACTCATCACTTTACTTTGAAACTCAGGTTTTTCTTGGGTGGCAAGCACAAACCTCTGACTTCAACCTTAATGAAGTAAGTGACGATAAGCTTGCACTGATAAATACAGTCCTATCAACACCAACAGTACTCAAACCCCCGTGGGCTCTATAAGGGTTGTGGTGAGTGTGTGGGGTGACAATGTGTTCCTACTTGTCTTCGAGCTCCTGGGCCTGGGAGCCCCAGAGTGGGGAGCGAGGACTCCCACTGGTGGGGGAGCAAGGACTCTCACTGGTGGGGGACGAGGGGCCCTCCATCAACCACTGGTCTCTCAGAGACTTCCTCTGGAGGAGAGAGAGAGAGAGAGAGAGGGGGGGGGGGGGGGAATCATATACTGTACTTACAAAGTCATACATAGACATTATGACCCCCTCCACCCCCCCAGAGTACAAATCTCTCCACTATATCATCACTTCTCTTCCACCCTTTTGACCCTTTCTCTACAACAGGTGTCCCTTCCCTTTAACCCCAATACACAGACACACACACAGGAACCTCTCTCTCCCTCCCCCTCCCTCCCTCCTTCCCCCCCCCACCCCACCCTCAGCCTCTTAACCTCTCTCACCACCTCAGCTGGAGGTGCACCGGCCCAGAGAGGAAGTCTGCTGTGAGCACTTCCTTCCTGGTGCAGCGAGCATAGGTCCTCAGACTGACAACGTGTTCGGAACACAGCTCCGCTCTGCAGCCCCAGAGGGCCAATATCACACAGCCTACAGGCTGTGGCAACTTCAAAGCAGGTGTGACTGTGTGACCAGGCTTGAAACCCCCCCCCTAAAAAAACAGATTTCTTTCATCTTAATGAGACTAACCTGGATAAAGAAAGGTTGAATATCAACGGGGAAAAGGGACTTCTAGAGCCTCTTTAAAAAGCAGTTGAAGTACAGTAAGACCCGTTTTTTTCACGACCAGGAAGTCTTAGCCGCTTGAGTTGCGTGCTTTTGTTCTTGTTATTCCGCCTTACATCATTTCAACGGCGTAATTGAAAGATCTTCTGAGCGATATGAAGGAGAATGAGACGCCTGCTATTGACCTCTGGAAGGAGGTTTAGAGAGTGCCGGTGAAAGCCATTGAGAGGCCGCGAGGGACACAGAGCGGGTTTTGTTCAACATCTGAGTAGACAGAGTGGTTTCTGTGGTGCTTTTCAGATTGGCAGATTACTGTGTACAGGAGTACACTCTAGTTTACAGTGCGGCTACACACTGCTACATAGCCCGAGGGTGCGGTCACCTGAAACCGTTTAACACCTCTTAATAGTGGAGGGGAGGGGAAAGTATTTCGTATTTATAATGTAGTG
>NC_139676.1:12104802-12114802 GCF_951799395.1 Argentina silus
CGATGAGATGAAGAGAGAGAGAGAGAGAGAGAGAGAGAGAGAGAGCAGTTCTCAGGTATTCCTCCATCAAGCACTGGTCTCTCAGAGACTTCCTGTGGAGGAGGAGAGAGAGACAGATGGGAGAGAGTGGGAGAGAGAGAGAAAGAGACACTAGTTCTCAGGTATTCCAAGGTCCCGTTTACTTCCAAGAGACAACCATTAAACCCTTCATCCTTCTACAGCAGATTCTTTTTTGCTCCCAGCCAAAACAGCTGATATCACCGATAATCCCTTGGTGTTTTTCAGGGATTGGGGCTCTGACAGTTTATAAGCCCCCGTAGGGAGTCCTCCCATGTCTCACTGGGCTGGAGGAGAGCCCAGAATAGCAGCAGTGGAGGAATAAACAAACAGAAAAGGCTTTGATGATGAGCATTGTTGAGCTCCCCATAGACACAACCTCACTGCCGATAATTAGACTTGATACAAGGGAATAGAATGAAGGAGAGATAGAAGAAAGAGACTGGGAGAGAGCAAGGAGGGGAGGGAGAGAGCAAGGAGGGGAGGGAGAGAGCAAGGAGGGGAGAGAGAGAGAGAAGGGAGAAAGAGACAGGGAGAGAGCAAGGAGGGGAGAGGGAGAGAAGGGAGAAAGGAGGAGAGAGATGAAAAGATTCGGAGTAAGTCAAAAAGTCAGGAGATAGAGTGAGAGAGAAACTTGCATGCCATGACAGTGTCATTCAAAGTAATCCACAGCTTGGCTTAACAAAACACACTCTTTGGCACAATAAAACAAAATACAGCTCATCCCAAAGTCACAAAGTTAGATGCTTCAGGACAATATGAAGTCTGTGTGAGGTCAGATTCTCCTCCATAACCCAGTAACCCACAGTAACCATAGAAACAACCCCAAAAACCCTGAAAACACATCGCCAATCAAGTATGTGTTCCAACCTCTGCTTTCCCCTGAGACATTCTTCTGGATGAGGGAAGAGAAGAGAGAGAAATACTCACTCTTAACAAACAACATAGTTGGACTGAAGGCAAAGAGAGGGTGAGCCGGTTCAGCCTGAGTGGCCCTGCGTGCGTGCGTGTGTGTGTGTGTGTGTGTGTGTGTGTGTGTGTGCGCAGTCACAAGTAAAGAGCTGGCCCTGCACTGTGTGTGTGTGTGTGTGTGTGTGCGCAGTCACAAGTAAAGAGCTGGCCCTGCACTGTGTGTGTGTGGTCACAAGTAAAGAGCTGGCCCTGCACAGTGTGTGTGTGTGTGTTCACAGGTAAAGAGCACGTACAGTAGGTCAGAGCCAGAGTACACAGTCTCTCTCTTTCTCTCCCTCTCCCTCACTGTGGCCCCACGATAGTGTAGCTAGCGGTAGGTAGCTAACAGTTGGCATGGCTTCAGTACAAACACTCCCAGAGCCTTGGTGTGAAAGAATGTATTTGCCCTGTGGGGAGCCGTGTAGGCTATATGGTTTCTGCTCGCGTAGCGTTAGCCACTGTGGGAACAGATGGGGGAGGAGAGAGTTGAATGGGTTCATATATGACTTTGTTGAGTGGTTCAAGAAGCTGGCTGACAGTCTGACACACAGCTAACCCAGCAGCAGTCATCTGTGGGATGACTCAACAGATGACTGATGACTCAACGTGACAGGTCTGCTGTGAGGCTACGCACACCTTGGTGATGTAACACACACACACACACACACACACACACACACACACACACACACACACACACACACACACACACACACACACACACACACACACACACACACACACACATAAATACACACACATAAATACACACACATACATAAATACACACACACACACACACACATCAAAGTGATCCTCTGTCCAAGCTTAACATAATATAGGTCAGAAGTGGATTTCAGTCAAGAGCCAAAACCCGTACTGGGAGTATGGTTAAGAGACAGGCATGGAGAGGGCAGAGACATGGAGAGGGCAGAGACATGGAGAGGGCAGAGAGAGGCCATGCGGTAGCGGTGACGTTGACACCAGATCAAACAGAGCTCAACCACGCACACCCTGACGCAATTACCCCACCGTTGCCCTCGGCGACGAGGCACGACACACTTCACAGCACTTCTGCCGTTTCTGCTCCATTTCTCTCTCTGTTCGCGAGGAGAAAGAAACACACACACACACACACACACACACAATTAGAACAGGTCAAGCACAGTGAAGCATTACAGCTGTCATAGCTATAATATTATTATAGCTTAATAAGTGCTGCTTGACTGAAAGTACTGTGGCTGTGCTGCTCTAGTGTGTGTGTGTGTGTGTGTGTGCAACTGGAACGCTTGCTGTAAACTCCGCTAAGCATCCGTCTTCAGAAAAGCTAGCGTTTGAAATGACAATGACAATGTGACAAACAGCAGGCTGAAGCTGAAACAAAAAACAGGCACCCGGGCCACTCAATTAGTTCCAGGGCTTTCATCCGCGCGTTCCCTTCTCCGAAAGGTTTTCGTACAGTGACACACATCAAACTGTGGCTCCGGGGTAGCGGATGGGATCATGCATCGCACCGGGGGTCACTGGGGTGTGATAGGACGAGAAAAAGGCTTGTTGTCATGGTTACGGAGTCGATCCGATCTCCGTGTGAATACGGCCCTCCGCGTCGGAGCACTGACGCGCCGGGTGGATTTCACACCTCCGGTGTCCAAGATGGCTCACTTTGAACGTACAGTACAGAGTCTGAACGGAACCGCTGCTGCCTGGACGTCTGGGAGGATGAGGATGTGTATCTGGGCTCCACTAGCCTTGACTGCCATCCCTGTATCATTCACATGTAGGGCTTCCTGTGTGATGACAGAGATAAAGGCGTGTGTGTGTGTGGTGTGTGTGTGTGTGTGTGTGTGTGTCTGACTTCAAATACGAGGAGATGACAGTACAAAGGATGCTGAACACTGCCAAGGGTCCAACAAATCTCACACTGCCAATGGCTTCCATCTGTCTATGAGAGCAACAAAACCAGTATTAGGGAGTAGAGTATGTCTTACATGCTGAGAGGAAACCCGGTACACTGGGACAATCCAAGTCCAAGGCCATTGGAAACTGAAATTGCGCTCATCCCTGTTTAGGGAATAGGAAAAAATGAATGCGCGCACACACACACACACGCGCACACACACACACCAGTGGCCTCCAGATGATCGGCGACAAGCCATCCAATCAAAACGACCCTGACCTCCGACCTCACCCATCCCCTGCTGTCGTCATTGGCTGCCGGTAAGCGGAAGTTGACATAAACTTAGCCAACCTATCATAATACAGGATTCCTGGAAAGAGCTCTGTGTGAAGCAATCACAAAAGTAATCAATCTACCATAGCTCGGAGGCACAATTTGTGGGAAAATACCTTTTCATCATTCAGTTCATTCACCCATTCATTTTCAGTGTATTTATGGAGTCGACTGAAGAAATCACATTTGGGGTGTATGTGCTGCTTGTTAATCAAGAGGAGAGATGAATTACTGTGGCATGATTGTGAGTGTGTGTGAGTGTGTGTGTGAGTGTGTGTGTGTGTGTATATGTGTGTGTGTGTGTGTGTGTGTGTGTTTGTATGACGGAAGGAGTGTGTGTAAGCAAGTGTGTCTATTATGGGAGTTTGTATTTGTGTACAGTACTGTGTGTGTGTGTGTGTGTGTGTGTGTGTGTGTGTGTGTGTGTGTTTATGTTGGAATCTGTGGTATTTAGTTGGTGCAGCTCCCAAAGTACAGAGCCAAGTTTCTTTGAGTGGCATGGCGGGTCTGAGGAATGAAAACACTGCATTCCAGAACAGAATGTGTGTGTGTGTGTGTGTGTGTATCACAGCTGCAAGCAGTAGGCATGGATGGGAGTGTGGTGAGGATTACTAAAGCAAACTATACATTATGTCCCGCTACATGTATCACCATTAAATACCACAGAAACAACATCACACACACACACACACACACACACACACACACACACACACACACACACACACACACACACACACACACACACACACACACACACACACACACACACACACACACACACACACACACACACACACACACACAAGCTTTTATCAATATCTAATACACTAACAGTCCTCTCTAATGTACTTCAGTCCACTCTGAATAGACAGGTGTTATAGATTTTCCAGGTAAGGATTAGTCCAAGGCCTGATATGGTGGAGGTGGATGAAGCGACAGCCCGTAGGTCCAGGAGGACATCAGTTCTCTCATTTATCCTCTTGCTACATCCTCAGTATGGAAGGAGCTCAGGAGGGTGGATCAATGCCCTCTCTGTCAGGTGCTCCTTTAGGCAGCCTACACACACACACACACACACACACACACACACACAATAGTGTCTGTGTTCCGTCAGGGGCAGAGCCTTCTCAGCCTCCACAGTTCTACCCGCAATATCCTCCCATGGTGCGGTCATGGAACACTGAGGTGCGACACACACACACACACACACACACACACACACACACACACACACACACACAGCCCCCACTCCTCTCACTCACGCACACACACACACACACACACACACACACACACACACACACACACCTTCCTCTCCCCTGCCTAGTGCTTACCTGATACTTCAACCCTGGAGGCTGTACTTGGCCTAGCCCACTAAATGTATCTCTAAGGAGATTCACCAGGCTTAACTATGCACGCTTCTGAACCTTTGACAGCCAGTTTAGCCCCATCTCTCCTGGGTGGCGATGCCGTCTTGGGACGCAGACAGGGACGCTTGTGTGGGCAATGCAGACTATGAGTATGCTGTGAGACAGAGGACGCGAGTGAGACAAACTCAGATAGAAGACTACGCTTTCCTGACAATAACTGTTCTGTGTGTTTGTTCTGTGTGTGACTCATGAATTCATGACCTTTATCATATCTCAGGCTGTGTGCGTCTTGTCTTGTCTGTCTGTCTGTCTGTCTGTCTGTCTGTCTGTCTTGTCTGTGTGTCCAAGAGTATTAGAGTGCTTTTTTTTTTTTTACCCCCACTGGTTTTTGAACAATGAATTGGAATGCTGAGAGGATGAGGAATTCCGTTAGGGAGTGGTGGGTCACTACTGGGGGATGCGGGGTGAAGGAGAAAGGACAGAGGTGAACATCCGGGGTCTGGTATCTAGAAACGTACTTGAGGTTCTGATACAACAGAAAGGTGATGCAAGTCACCTGCCTGGAATGCCAATCCACTGATGTAGACCTTGGGGTGGGGGGGTAGAAGATAAGAACATAGAAGATAAGAAAGAAAGACAAACAAGATGAAAGAATCTGCGGGGAAGAGAGGCCCAGGTTGAAACACCTGTTCTGACGCGTTCTGACAAGACACCTTGGGCTGTCTGAGAACGCAAACATTCTGTCACCCTGTCACAAGCTGCCTACCCCCCTCCCCTCTCTCTTTCTCACACACACACACGCACACACACGCACACACACACGCACACACACACACACACGCACACACACACACACACACACACACGCACACACACGCCTTCTAATAGACAAAAGAAACACAAACTAACTGACACTTGTAAGGCAGCTGATAGACACAAGGGACCTTTAGAGGTTTTTGAGCACTGACATGTCTATTCAATATAACCACTGTTTATCTCTCATGGTAGACATCCAGTAAATTTTCGTGGACTGAGTGGCACCTCAGACCCAACAGACCCAATACAAACACAGACCAAACCTGCTGCTCAGGCAGAAGTTGAAATATTGTTCTGTCATATGACCTCCTTTTGATAAAAACTATTTCAGGCTCGTCCCTAATGAGTCTTCTGAGTCACCTCTGCATGCGCACGCACACACACACACACACAGGCTGCTGCAGAATCTTTCTAGCTCTGTGTGTGTGTGTGTGTGTGTGTGTGTGTGTGTGTGTGTGTGACATGTAATGGCTTGTTCTAGTGGTTTCCCTCTGTCTGCCTCTCCTCATCCAGCTGTGGGTTTAAAGTATTGAAATAGTTCAGGGTTTTATGTGATCTGGGTGGTGTGTGTGTGTGGTGGGGTGTGTGTGTGTGGTAACCATGAAGCAGGGTGGTGTGTGTGTGTGTGTCTCACTGAAACAGGTTTGGAGAGGAATGCAGGACTGGTGTAATCCGGTCTCGGTTCATCTTCACTGTTGTCATTGGGTGAGGACCAGGGGCCTGTGTGCCTCCGGGGCCTAGCAGCTAAGCTTCTATGTGCCTAAGCTACTGTGGCATGAAGCTACGCTACACCGAGGTAAGCTTAGGTAACGTCAAAGCTAACAAAGGGATCACAAGTATATCGATAAGATCAGTTACACACAGGATTCATCCTGAACACATTTGCATTGAGGAAATGAATTTAATCCCGAAACCAGAAAAACCCATCTTGCGATAGAGACGGCAGTTGTGTAAATGTTCTCTCGAGATGCCATTTAGCTCTGCCGACGTTCTGATGTTTAACTGTCCTCATTTTCTCATTATCTCAAAGGACAAACCGACTCACATTCAAACTCACTGAGGAGGAAACGAGAGATAATGCACGTTTACACATTATCTTTCTCTGGTGTTACGTCAGTCAGGAGATCGGGGCTACATTCAATATGTGCCTGAAGGAAGTAGAACAGGGTGAGCAGCAGAATGTACTACCCTGTTCGAAGTATTTTCGCCCCACCCTTAACATTAACCCCTCGAGGACTGTGCCTCCGCCACCACCACCACACTTTTGATTGATCCTTTGCTTAGTCAGGCCGAGATGCGCTGAACCCGCCCGGCTCAGGCTGGTATCCTGACGTCCGCAAAGGTCATAGGTTACAGAGTGTTCCCGTACCTCATCACTGTGGGGTTCACTGTGAACTGGGTCAACAGCACTATCACACCACCAGGGTAGGACCGGGGTCAAGAGGCTTCAGTGGGATACCATAAGCCTACCATAGTGTCTCTAGGCAACGACTCCCAAGGCCAAAGAACCAAGGGTCATAAAGGGCATCTTGGCCAATCCAAATGCTAACCAACAACCTGTGTGGAATGTTAGTCATAGATACAGACAGCAGACTGACGGTTGGTTGTGGATTGACATCCATGCTAAATGCTCAATGGATGGACACCAAGACCTTCTGAAGTTTCAATCTCTCTCTCTCTCCACCCTCTCTCTCCCCCTCCCCCCCTCCCCCCCTTCCTAACACGGCAATTGGATTTGGATTTCACACTGCATGCACAGATTAAGTGTGCTCAGTATGAGACAGCTCATATCAGACAAGTTGTCTGTGATCATGCAAATGCTGTTCAAAAGAGAGCCTGAAATAAGTCACTGTCAAAGGCAGACCTGTCTGTATCAATTAGCAAAGACCAAGTTAAAGACACACCCTTAGTAAAAAAGACACAACTGTCAGTAAGTGAAGAGAGCAACATATGTAACACCAGCCACACATTGGCATTGATAAATCTGTCAGTAGTACCACACATTGGCAATGATAAATCTGTCAGTCGTACCACACATTGGCATTGATAAATCTGTCAGTAGTACCACACATTGGCAATGATAAATCTGTCAGTAGTACCACACATTGGCAATGATAAATCTGTCAGTAGTACCAGCTACTTTGGCAGGTAGGCAACAACAGTTCACTAATACTATGCTTACATGTCAAAACAGTCACATTGGTGTAAGCTGCAATTGCGCTCCCTGTCGATTAAACATTTGTGACAACTCTCCTACCGCTACTGCTTTATTTTGGTAAAAAAGTAATTATTATAATCCGTGTAGCTGGTGAATTCTCTCATCCACCAGACACCTTGGCTGGTGGACCAGAAGGTGCCATGCCTTGTGAGTGAACCCACTCAAAATTGTGGACTGTGGACTGTGTGGTTGGTCAGGAACCGGAGCGATAGCATGCCCCAAAGCGTCATGGCAAACACAGGCGTCATGGTAACAGGAGAGAAGCTGGCAATGCCCGTTGATCAAAAACTCCCAACCCCGCGCTGAACTCTGCACAGCAAAGAGCAGCAGTCTGGACGGCTACTACAATCAGTGTTCGATAGAAAAGACAGTTAAGGTTAGATAAACATTGCGAGCGTGTCAATTTACGACCGAGAGAGGCCATATAAGTGTACAGAATAGCTTCCTTCAGCGTCGCTCTGCTCTGGACTACACTTTAATGGGCAGCCAAGATGGAGGGTTATGTCAACACCAGGAGAAAAGGAGCTAACTGTGTATTGTCGGGCGAGGCCCATTTCCTTGTTTATGTTCTCCCCCCATGGACCATTACCCCGACACCAATAAGACATTATTTAAATGCCTCAGCACTGTTCTGGTGATTTATCCCCCTGTAGTAGCGCCAGGGGAGAGAGGGGGCGTGTGTGATGTGTACAGAAGAGAGAGTTCACTTTTATGAAGGTAAATGTTTTATTTTTTCTTACTCACTGCCGGTCGGCGTGGGTGTCTCAGGCCTAAGTAAACAGATCATTCCAGGCCAGGGGGTGTGTACAGTAGACGCACGCACGCACGCACGCACTGTAAATTGTCCTGTCTAGTTCACACTATCCTCCGGGACAACACACACACACACACACACACACACACACACACAATAAACGGTACCGTCTCTAGTTCACACTATCGTCACGATAAACTCTGGCGACGCGGAGGTAGTATGGCAAAAAGAAAATGGAGATGCAAGCAGATTCACAACACCTACCGACATACACCTTGCACGCCTGGGGCCTGGGCGTTGTCCGAAGCTATATGTTCAGGTACGACATGCTGACACAATCCTGATGCGATCTCTGACTGGGGTCACACCGTAGGTGCCTGATGCATCACGTTACTCTTTCCCTGAAGTACGGTATTACGCACCTACACGGATACATGGATTCAGACGACGACGGCGTCGGTGTGAGGGCCGATGCTTAGGACCATCCTGTGTAATAATAACGTCAATAATGTGGCCCGTTCGTTGGGAGAGAGTTTGTGTGTTATGCAAGAGGGCAGTGTTTAATTTCCCACTGTACTGAACATGAGAAACAGAGACAGGCATGCCGCGGGCTGTGTGGCAGTGAGGAATCTTCCTCCGGCAGACTACTCATCCATCACCCAGGAGAGCGAGGGGTTTCATCACTCGCTATGATGTTCCTTCTTTTCTTTCCTCCCTCGTTTTTTTATCTCTCACTGTTTTTTATCTCTCTCTCTCTCCGTGTGACACTCTCTCACTTCAGTTTGATCAGGAGATAAAAATCGAACTGATGTGTGGTTTCACAGTTTTTATCTTCCTTTTTTTTTGCGCCCGCTCTCTCTCTCTCTCTCTCCCTTCATCTCACACGCAGTTGTTCCTCAGTGGGCTCATAACAAAATCAAACTTGTATGCAAAATCGCTGACTGAGGCAACCCCCAACCCCCCACCCCGATCTAAGAATGCTCCCTGCTACATTTCACACAGGCTTCTGAGAGAACATAAACATCAGACACACAGCGATAGTAAAGCTGAACAACCACTTGGTGCTCCCTGAACCTTGGCTTCGTCAAAATACCTGGTTAGAAGGACCAAAAGAGTGTGGGCAAATACTATTTCCTGAAACGAAATGACAGTTGTGTTATTATGTCCATAACAACCCTTGGTTAGCACCCACAGTTCTTTAAAAGCAGACTTTTAAAGAACAGTCCCTGTATACCCTGTAGTGTGTGTGTGTGTGTGTGTGTGTGCATGTGTGTGTGTGTCCTCCAACCATCCACTTGAGTGTCTTTCAGTGTGCTAAGCAGATCTGTATGTGGTTTTTCATGAGTGGTGCAAAAGCCTGGGGCTAGCGACAGCAGCTATCTGCCTCTCCTCACCCAGCTGTGGGTTTGAAGCATTTAAATAGTTATGGGTGTTATGTGTTTTCGATCTGGGCGGTGTGTGTACTTTTCTGGCAGTGTGTGTGTGTGTGTGTGTCTGCAGTGTGACGGGGAGGGGGTGGGTAGGCCTGCAGCAAGCCTTGATCACCATGCTCTATTACCCCCAAAGCAAAAGTTAGGCCAATTTGTTCTGCCATTACTGAA
>NC_139676.1:12129451-12139451 GCF_951799395.1 Argentina silus
CCCTCTCTCTCCCCTTCCCTCTCTCTCTCTCTCTCTCTCTCTCTCTCTCTCTCAGTCTCTCTCTCTCTCACTGTCTCTCTCTCTCTCTCTCTCTGTTTTTCTCTCTCTCTCTGTCTTTCTCTCTCTCTCTGTCTCTCTCTCTCTCTCTCTCTCTCTGTAGTAAGTGTGTATCATACTTTATTCACTGTGGTCTGCATGTGTGTCTGTGTGGTTTGTACTTTACGTCACACTCTAGTACACACAGCCACTCATGCACACACTCAATGTGATTGACAGCACACACACACACACACACACACCCCTCCTTCTCTCCCATGAGTGCACTTGTGCACTCTCTCTCCTTGCCTCTCTCTCTCTCTCTCTCTTCTCTCTCTCTCTCTTTTCCACTCTCAACTCATTCCTTTATTTTCCTCTGTTCAGTTCAGTACCGCAGAATCTCTGTCTCTCTCTCTCTCTCTCTCTCTCTGTCTCTCTCTCTCTCTCTCTCTCAGTCTCTCTTTCTCTCTCTCTCTCTCTCTCTTTCTCTCTCTCCCCCCCCCCTCTCTCTCTTTCTCTCCCTCTCTCTCTCTCTCCCTCTCTCTCTCCCTCCCTCTCTCTCTCTCTTTCTCTCTTTCTTTCTCTCTCTCTCTCTCTCTCTCCCTCCCTCTCTCTCTCTCTTTCTCTCTTTCACTTGACTCATTTTACACACTCTGGAATCTTCTGTCACCCCTCTCCAAAGGAACCGCTTCTTCTCTTCTTTTCTTCTTGTTGCTCAGGCTTTACTTCATTTATTTTTTATTGCTACATTTCACACACACCCACACACTAACACACACACCCAGACACTAACACACACACACACACACACACACACCCATCCACACACACACACACACACACACACAGGCTCCAGCGCATCCTTCGCGTTCCCTTGTCTGACGCTCTAACTCCGGAACCATGTTCTATTTCCAGCTGGTGATCATGGCTGGTACGGTTCTCCTGGCGTACTACTTTGAGTATACCGACACGTTCCCCGTCCACGTCCAGGGGTTCTTCTGTTTCGACAAGACGTTCTCCAAACCGTACCCGGGACCGGAAGATGACAGCAAGGCACCGCCGGTGCTGGTCTACTCACTGGTCACCGCTATCCCCACCGTCACGGTAAGACTATGTTCTCACACACACACACACACACACACACACACACACTTCATATAGCTTAAAGCATGTGGTGTCTGTGGATTTAGGCACACGTGTGTGGTGGAAGCAGTACTGTTGAAAATAATTATTTTTTGTAATCTCTTCAAGATAAAGTAAGAAAAGCAATTTATGTGAATAGCAGCTGCATACAGAGCATATGTGTGTGTGTGTGTGTGTGTGTGTGTGTGTGTGTGTGTGTGTGTGTGTGTGTGTGTGTGTGTGCAGTGTGTGTGTGTGTGTGTGTGTGTACAGTGTGTGTGTATTGTAGGTTTGCGCACATCCGTGTGTGTGTGTAATATTTCTCACATCTCTTTCCCATGCATACAATATGTACATATACCCTTAGGATATCAAATATGTATCCATAAGCTATCAGTGCATGTAGAAGTATCTACTGCAAATGCAGCGCCTTTGGAACGTTTTCCACATTTTGTTGTGTTATAGACTCAATTTAAAATGGATTAAGTTAAAAGAATTTGCCATCAATCCACACACTATACCCCAGAGTGACAAAGCGGAAACACATTTTTTTTTAAATTTCTGTAAATTTATTAAAATTGAAATACAGAAATACCCCAGGTACATATGTATTCAGACCCTTTGCTATGACACTCTTAAAATGAGCTAAAAAGCAAAAAAAAATGTCATAAACAAATCACTCAATAAGTTGAATTGAGTCCATCTTAATGCAAGGAAAAATAATCATTTCTAAAAACCTGTTTTCACTTTGTCATTCTGGGGTATTGTGTGTGGATTGATGGCAAATTATTTTAACTTAATCCATTTTAAATTGAGTCTATAACACAACAAAATGGGGAAAAAGTGAAGGGGTCTGAATACTTTCCGAAGGCACTGTACGTGAGGTGAGGTTCGTCAGCACATACGTCAGCTATACCGTATGTGTGTCCGTGTGTCCGTGTGTCCGTGTGTCCGTGCATCTGACCTCCTGTCCTTCCCCCTCCAGTCCCTCATCTGTGCTGCTGTCCAGTGGCATCAGTGGGGCTCCAGCAGCTCTGAGCCCAGCTCTATATTACTCCAGTACCTACATATCAAATATAGCACAGGGAGGGAGTGTTTGATGCTACAGGGCTCAATTCCATTCAATACAACTGTAGGTCTGACCTCATCATCTCCTAAGGCACCGGCTGATTGTAGCCATAAATCACCATGAAAACAGGAAGGAACACGCATGTGTGTGGGTGTAATTGGGGGAGTGGGGGGTGGGTGGGTAATACTATCCACACTACTGTATGTGTCTGTATGAGTTTGCACATGTGAGGACTGTGTTTATGAATGTTTATGTGTGTGTGCCCTCATGCGTGCTTGTGTGTCTAGCATGCACGTGGGTGTGCGTCTCTCTCTCTCTCTCCACGCTCGCTCTCAAATGCACGAAAAAAAGTCAGCACGTTACCAATACATTATGGTGAGTGAGGGGGCGGACAACAGCTTGCAGCCTCTACCTTCCCGCGCCGCGGGGACGGGCTGACTCTGCTGGGTGAAGGAGGAATCTCACCGGCGTGGATGTGAATGGGAGGGCTGGCGGAGAGAATCATTGGGGATGACTGGTGCGAGGCTGAGTACTGCACATTTCTGCCGGCGCTGAAACCCTCGGCACTTCAACCCCACAGCCTCCAGTTGTAATTACCCATCGACATGGCAACGCCGGAGTTGAAAGAGCAGTCAAAATTACTGCTTTGTGTGTGTGTGTGTGTGTGTGTGTGTGTGTGGGTGGGTGGGTGGGTGTGTGTGTGTGTGTGGGTGGGTGGGTGTGTCTGTGTGTGTGTGTGCGTGTGTGTGTGTGTGTGTGTGTGTGTGTGTGTGTGTGTGTGTCACTGTGTGTGTGTGTGTGTGTGTGTGTGTGTCACTGTGTGTGTGTGTGTGTGTGTGTGTGTGTGTGAGATGACGACACACCCCTCAACCCGGACAATGAGGGGTTAAGTTGTGAGCAATTAGTAGCTTAACATCTTAACACTGATTGTAGGCTTGATGTCATATGGTATTAGCGTCTAAAGCTGTTAGCAGCTAGCGCTTTAGTCAATGCATAGAAAGGATAGAAGGAGAGGTTTAGGGGAGGAAATAATGACTTAGCTTCAGAGTTAAAGTTTATTTTAGCACCTTTGTATGTAGGTCACATACACACACACACACACACACACACACACACACACACACACACACACACACACACACACAAACACACCTAATGTTAAATACTGGTGCCCTGGAGAACCGTTCTCTGTGACTAAACCTAAGCTCATGAAATAGTTTGGAGAGGGAGAGAGAGGGAGAGTGAGTGAGCGAGAGAGAGAGAGAGGGGGGGGGGGGGGGAGGGAGGCAAAGACAGAGAGAGATAGAGACAGAGAGGGAGAGTGAGTGAGCGAGAGAGAGAGAGAGAGAGAGAAAGGGGGGGGGAGGGAGGCAAAGACAGAGAGAGATAGAGAGAGAGGGGGGGGAGGGAGGGAGGCAAAGACAGAGAGAGAGAGAGAGAGAGAGAGGGAGGGGGGAGGGAGGCAAAGACAGAGAGAAATAAAGAGGGAGGGATTGAAGGGAGCAGACGCAGCTTGTTTTCTGAGTTTGTTTAGTGTGACGGTTTTGAAGGCCACTCCAGGTGGGCTTGCATGTATACTAAGATCCAAACATGCATGATAAATGCTGTGGGACTGGGTCTTTTTACATTGTGTGTTTACATTTACATTTACATTCATGGCATTTAGCAGACGCCTTTATCCAAAGCGACTCACAACAAATACATTTGTTTAAGTATGTGAATCATCTACTCACCAGTCATCATAAGACAAGGTAATCAATGCTCACACCAGGGGCCATTGGCAGTCGTAATGCCAGAAGCCAATTTATTTATTTATATATATTTTTTTTTTATGTAGTCCACCCCCCCCTACCCCCTACTCACTCTACCCTCCGGCCCAACCTGCAGAGAGGAGTGGTCCTCTGTGGCTCAGTTGGTAGAGCATGGCGCTAACAACACTTAGGTTGTGGGTTTGATTCCTGCTGGGACCATATATACTGAAATGTATGCACTCACTGCAATGTAAGTCGCTTTGGATAAAAGCGTCAGCTAAATGGCACATATATTATAGGAGAATTGTCCTAACCCAGTCCTCACTCACTGAGATTAGCCTCTTTATCCCACTCAACTCACCAGATTAAGAGTTAAAGTGTGGCCTTTTCTCTTTTACGGCTACTCTATAAAACCGCTCTGTCAAGATTATGGGAGAGAATGACAGCGATTGAAGATAAAAGAAAGGGAGGATGGATCCCCATCTTTTCTACCAGAGAGAAAGAAGAGAGAGAGGGCGCAGAGAAAGGGCGAGCAAAATAATGGAGAGAGAGAGAGAGAGAGAGAGACAGAGAGAGAGAGAGAGAGAGAGAGAGAGAGACAGAGAGAGAGAGAGAGAGCAGTACAGTAGTGGCCCTTCACACCTCACAGAGTGTATAAAGACCTCAGTGAGCCCAAACAGGATGTGTTCAACTAAAAGAGAGAGAGAGAGAGGGAGACAGAGGGGGGGGGGGGGGGGGTGGGGAGGGGGGAGGGTGTGCGGAGAGGGAGAGAAAGAGAAAGGGAGGAAAGTATGAAATGGAATTGGAGGAGAGAAATGTGGATGTGGAGAACCAGGAGTCAGGAGATGCTACTGTAACCCAGTTTTTCTCCACAATGGAGCTGGAAGCCTGCCCGGGCAGGAACGAACAGAGAATAAAGGAAGGATGAGAGAAGGGATGAGGGATGCGGAGGGTGTGGGTGGAAAAGCGAAATCGTCATGGTTACACGGGGACGGTTGCAGTCGTGAGCATTTAAGACATGTGTGTCAAATGGAACACTGGTGTATGGATGTCAACAAATGCCATGTGATGTTTATGTACTGGAGGCCATATACGCACTTATCACACACACACACACACACACACACAAATCAGTGTGTTGACATTGAGTTAGGTAATTTGTATGTATCAAGCTAATTATGAATTATTAAGTATGAGTGTTGTTCTATATTTGCTGTTTATATGCCAAATAAATATTCAGCGGATTGAAGTCATGAGGGAGAAAGTCACAAGGCATCTGAACATCTCAATAAGACTTTAACTGAAAAGTTGACTTGTTGTGTTGACGCTGTGGCAGGAGATCACATGGGTGTCACATGTTTGGTGTACCACTCGTTTCTGATTGGACAGGAGAGGATACCTCCTAACCATTGACCGTAGCCTGACACAATCTGACCACAAACAGACCAGTACCATAGAGACCAATGTAACAGAGGCAGCGTTTGTGTGTGTCTGTGTGTGTGTGCGTGTGCGTGCGTGCGTGCTTGCGTGCGTGCGTGCGTGCGTGTGTGCGCGTGCGTGTGTCTGTCTGTGTGTGTCTGTGTCTGTCTGTGTCTGTCTGTGTCTGTCTTTGTGAAATTGAAAGAGACGCTTGACTGAGCACGGTGGAAGACAGCATTCTTTGACAATCATCCTCATCTTCCCACTGCTACACTAGACGCCTCCTTTGTAGAACTCCTCTGCTGTCATTACGCGCACAGTGACTCCCCATTGTTGTGCAAATTCTTTGTTATTGTGTTTTTTAATTGACTTGATCTCTTTGAAGTGGTGTGCAGCTCTGAACCGGAGTTGTTCGCCCTGTTCTTTTCTTCACTTGTTCTCCACTCGTTCTGTAGCCACTTAACCTTCTTTCAGGCGACCATTTCTACACACAGGAGCACGTACGCACGTACGCACACACACGCACGCACGCACGCACACACGTACGCACTCACACACGTACGCACGCACGCACGCGCGCACACACGCACTCACACACGTACGCACGCATGCACGCACGCACACACACATGCACGCACGCACGCACACACGTACGCACGCACGCACACACACGCACACACGCACGCACACACATTTGAAATGGGTTTTATATGGGTTATGATATGATGGGTTTTCCATGTTATAATATGGAATTCTCGCTGTCCAATCCAATCCAAAATGTAACCATCATATCCGTACCTACAGTATCGTACCTGTTCATTCTTAACCATCTACAGTAACAGTACAGTACCTCTCCTGGTGCCTGTCAACAGCAGAGTTGAGAGAGATTGCATTCAAAGACTCAGAGTGCTTCTATGGTGTTAAACACGTGAAAGCTGTTCCGCTCCACTTTTCCCGGTTTGACTTGACAGAGCTGCCAGCACACACACACACACACACACGCGCACGCACACAGACACACACACACGCACACGCACACACGCACATGCACACACACACACACACACGCACGCACACACACACACACACACACACACACAGTCACAAACTCACTCTCTCTCTCTCTCTCTGTCTCTTTCTCTCTCTCTCTCTCTTTCTCTCTCTCTCTCTCTCTCTCTCTCTCTCTCTCACACACGCACTTCAAAGAAACGCGGGCACCATGTGATCTCCTCTGAAGGAAGAGAAGACAGCAAGTGTCAGTCACCGTTGTCACTCTCTCTATCTCTCTGCCTTTCTCTCTGTATCTCTCTGCCTCGCTCTGCCTTTCTCTGTCTCTCCTCCTTTTTGTTTCTTCCTCTCGCTCATCTCTTTGAATTCCCTGCTTCTCTCTCTCTCTCTCTCTCTCTCTCTGTCTCTCTCTGTCTCTCTCTCTGTCTCTCTCTCTGTCTCTCTTTCTCTCTCTCTCTCTCTCTGTCTCTCTCTGTCTCTCTCTCTCTCTCTCTCTCTCTCTCTGTCTCTCTCTGTCTCTCTCTCTCTCTCTCTCTGTCTCTCTCTCTCTCTCTGTCTCTCTCTCTCTCTCTCTCTCTCTCTCTCTCTCTCTCTCTGTCTCTCTCTCTCTCTCTCTCTCTCTCCCTCCCTCCCCCTTTTTTCACACACTCAACAGAAACAGGTCCTTCTATTAATCGATATGATATTCTGTAACTCGTGTTTTATCCCGCGCTACAGAGTGACAAGTTGCTTATCACTCAAAAAAAAAGGTGCAACAACAAACACAGTCGCACTCATTTAAGAAAGTGGTTGGTCTGATGAAAGGGGTGGTTCAGCAGTAGAACTTCACGATAGCTCCTTCAACCACAAGCAATCAGTTGTAAGGTGGGGAGGGGGGGGGGGGGGGCTGTGTGTGTGTGTGTGTGTGCATCTGTTTCTCTGTGTGTGTGTGTGTGTGTGTGTGTGTGTGTGTGTGTGTGTGTGTGTGTGTGTGTGTGTGTGGGTGGGTGTGTGGGTGGGTGCGTCTGTTTCTGTGTGTGTGTGTGTGTGTGTGTGTGTGTGTGTGTGTGTGTGTGTGTGTGTGTGTGTGTGTGTGCGTCTGGTGTATTGTTCTTAAGTGTGTTTTAAAGTGTGTACATTAGAGAAAATGCCGCTTGTGCATGCATGTGTGCGTTAATCATGTAAAAGCTGCTAGTTTAAGTACGTGCCATACTGTGCAGCTGACTATTGATTGTATAATTCAACGTGGCCTTAAACTACAACAAAGTAAAACAACACTAAAAGATAAACTCTAAAATTAGGGAAATTCTCAGTTAGCTCTTAACATGTATGGGAACCAGAGCCCTTGGCCACTGATGTATGTAGAAGTGAAGCCAGCAAAGTGCGAGAGAAGTAGTCACTAGTTCAGTCAATTAGGGGTTGCCATGTTTGTATCGATCGATTCTAACATAATGGGCTTCCATTGAGTTGTATTGATGTTGCGTTTCTGCCCAGTATGAGGTTTTTAGGCTGCAGTGCTTCTCCCCTGCGTCCTCCCCATTCACGAGGATCGGAATTGATCAGAAATGCTGGTTTAATACCTTCTGCTAATTGGTCACTTAAACCCTTAAAGGTTATGTCGCGACGGCTCGGGAAGGATTGTCAAAAATGTATTGACTGAACTGAAAACTTTATTATCTCTGTCCACTTTTTCCAAAAGAAACCTAGTGCCACAACACAAACCCTCCTTGAGTAATGATCCACCGCCTTCCATCGTTACAGCCTTTGATCACTGAATAATTAATGTTGCGTGTCGGACGTGGCGGCCACAACCTCTTCACGATGATGCCCTTTCATCTCTGACTCTATATAGGTCAAAACTCCGCCACCATCTCGGGTTAATGCCCTCAACCGTCCCCCGTGTCGCCGCAGTGCCAGTGGTGAGCTGTGCCATGCATTCATATGCATGCATGCCCTTTGTCCCTATGGCTGCCGCACAGCAGTGGTGACTCACCCACATCAAGGCCTCCACTGTCTGCTCTTGTTCCCATTAGCCCTCCGGGTCCCAGCGGAGCTGTTAGCAGCTCGCTAACAAAGGCTACATCGCTAACAAAGGCTAGGCGCCCATAAAGTATGTATGCAGTTAGCTTCAGCACACATCGGTAACACGGGCTAAGCCACGTACAGACACTGCCCCAATAAAGTGTGTATGCGGTTAGCTTTAGCGTGTTAGCACGCAGCATACATCGCTAACATAGGCTAGGCTACGTCCTGCACTCATACAGTAGGTCTATGGATGGAGTGATCTTTAGCCTGTTAGCACCCTAGCGTCGTCCCAAGCTCCTGCCACTGCATATTGCATGAGAATGTAACCTACATCGTCTGTCTCTGCCAGTGGGGCTCTACAGTATGATCACAGGGGTTTACCTCAGTATTCTGAGCAGGGCTGTATTTGAAGTTCTATAGAACTGCAGTTGAGAACTACAGGGGTTGAGGTCGACGGTAAACCCCTACTGTGATGAGAATGATGGGGAGTGACTGGCCCTAACCCTAACCCTAACCCTAACCCAGTCAGGTTCAGGCAATCATGACCTTTGTGGGTGGTGTGAAGTGGTGTGAATGCTTAAGCAGCTTGGTGCTGGGGATCATATGGGGGTCACTCATGGCCTAAAGCATAGATATACACTCACCGAGAACTTTATTAGGAACACTATAAATTCTTTGTGGCATTGATTCCACAAGATGTTGGAAACATTCCTTTGAGATTCTGGTCCATGATGACGTGATTGCGTCACGCAGTTCTTGCAGATTTTTCAGGTGCACTTTCAAGCTGTGAATCTCCCGTTCTACCACATCCCAAAGGTGTTCTATTGGATTCAGATCCGGTGACTGGGAAGGCCACTGGAGAACACTGAACTCATTGTCATGTTCGTGAAACCAGTTTGAGACGACTTTTGCTTTGGTGCATTATCATGCTGGAAGTAGCCATTAGAAGATGGGTAAATTGTGGCCATGAAGGGATGCACATGGTCAGCAACAATACTCAAATAGGCTGTGGCATTCAAGCGATGATTGATTGGTATTAAACGGGCCCAAAGTGTGCCAAGTAAACATTCCCCACATCATTACACCACCTCCACCATGGGAAGGTGTAGAGGGGTTCCACCACCTCCACCATGAGAAGGAGTACAGGTGTTCCTAACAAAGTGTTCGGTGAGTGTATACTGTACGTCACTAGACTGGTGACGCTGAGTAGGGGCTATGGGACAAAACGACAAAACGATTGCGATCCAAAAAACTAAAAACAGATGGTTTTCCCCCTGCCAGCACAGTGTGGTGACTGGGAGCTGGGCTGGGTGGTTTGGGACGCGCTGTCATCATCGACTGGCTGCATCTAAACGACTTCTGCCACAGTGCCGCAGCACAGATTGTTCCCACATATGCAGAATCCGGAATGCAGCAGTCCCGTGCAGCTGCCAAGTCGCAACCCTGCGCACCACATCCCATTGATGGATTTCTGCCGGACCTCGACCGCATTGCGCAGTCTATGTGCATGTGGCGTTATACGGCAGGTCTTGCCCCACTAAAATAGCTGGAATGCGCTCTCGCAAGCGTGCGCAGTGATTGGGCTGCTGTG
>NC_139676.1:12141951-12144451 GCF_951799395.1 Argentina silus
CTCTCTCTCTCCCTCTCTCTCTCTCTCTCTCTCTCTCTCTCTCTCTCTCCACCAGGTGACCTGTGTGATCAATAACTTCAAGCAGACCCAGATGGCCCTGTCCCCTCTGCCCCCCCAACGCCCTGAGCCCCCTGTGGGCATGCCCCTGGTCAGCCTGCCCCGGGTGGAGAGTCCACTCGAAAAGTTAAGTGGCCACCAGGTAAGGGGTGGGGGGGTCAGGGGGCTACAGGTGTCCGTTCTGGGGATATCTCCTTTGTCTCTTGCAGCGCTAAGTCCTCTCCCGACGTTTTCCGTCACGTCAGCAATTCAGTTTCACTTTTTATCCCCGCCTAGACTCTCTGGGACTTCTCTATCCTTACTTTAATTGGTAAACTCTCTCACCCCTATGTCCTATATACTATGTCCTATATCCTATGTCCTATGTCCTATGTCCTATGTCCTAGGTCCTATGTCCTATGTCCTATGTCCTGGCGGTTCCTCTTCATGTTCTCCTTTGGCACATTTTGTCTCTCTTTATTTTTCATTTTCTTAACTCTGTCCTATCCTTAACAGTGGTGTATCACCCGCTACCGCCCCCTTCTGGACCCTGTCCGACGGTAGCTCTCCTCTCTCTAACTGTGTCCTGTCTCCCTCTCTGCCCCGCCCTCAGGCTCCAGGACTACCGTACTCTGAGATCACATGACCATCAGCCACACCTGTGCCCCGCCCCTCCCGATGTACTCCTCCCCTCGCGACGCTGCATCACCAGCGCAGTCTAGACCTGCCCTCCGAGCGCCCCGCCCCGTGCCCCGCCCACCCCGACGGACGGCCCCCCCTCAGGCGCTCCTTCTCCACCCAGGTCTAGAAACGCTCCACCGATCAACAAAAAAAAAAAACAAGAAACGACTAAACCTCACCGTCACCATGGAGACGCCCCCCCTCGGCAACCGCCTCAGTTCCTCTCTGAGAGTCAGAGATGGGATCCAGTCCTGTTTATATCCAGCCCCAGTTTTTTTTTGTTTTTTTCTTCTCACTATTCTCTTGAGAGTCACCCAAGATGACCCTGTGATGTGCAAATCCAAGCTCACCAAAGCCAAGACTCAGAGAGCTGTGAAAGCAATACTTTTTTTTCGGCCCCCTATTTTTGCTCTCCTTTTACTTCTTATCCTCCTCTTTTCATGTACAGAGACACACTATAAACAGTGGTTCACAGAGAGACAGAGGGGCACTGGTGGAGTGATCCCTCCCTGGCTGAAATGACTCAAAGGACCAGTTTGTGAAACTCAGGAAAAAAATACAAACAAAGGCAAAGGAATAGCAACACAGATTTTTAGGTGAGAAAAGGAGGAACCGCTTTGGTAAATTGATGGTGCAGTTCGACAGGAGAAAAAATGCTCATATTGATAAGTATGTGTTGTGTATTTTGTGTTTTTGGGGAAAACGTTTTAGTTGAATAGACTCTCCTGTGTTTTCTGGCAAGGGAAGATCATGTAACTTCATACTTGCATTGTGTTGTTGTGTTCCCACATGTGTCAAGGACTCACATTCAGCTGGATAGCAAGTACAATTCAACACAGGGCAGGAAGCCAGTGGTTAGCTAAATGCTGTGAAATGTGGTTGCCCATAACAACACTGTGTCACAATAGGACTCTTCTATTCAGTGACAACCCAATAATTGCTGTCTACTCTCTGGTCTACAATAAACATTTTTTTGTTGCATATTTATATATCCATGCCCCAACATGTTTCTGTCACTAGTGGTTTGTCACTGTGGTGCAACACCTATTCTCACTCGACATGGCAGTTTTCCTGGTATTCCTTCATTTGATCAAACCTCACCCTCTTTCTCTTGATCCTCCTCTTTCCTCCGCATTCTCACCACATCCCACCTCTTCCCATCTTTCCATTTAAGAATGTGATTCTGTGCTGTACCTGTTACTACCTGTTACTACCTGTTACTACCTGTTATTTTACCAATATCCACTGCTTTATGTCTGTATTCTTAGAAAAAAAGCTCTTACCAAGAACCATAAAGAGTTCTGTCATTGAACCCTCTTGGGTTCCATGTAGAACTCTTTTGGGTTCCATCGAGAACCCTTTACCGAGAGCCATGAAGAGTTCTCCAACTGTCACTGTAGGAGAACCCTTAGAAGAACCCTTTTGGGTTCCATGTAGAAGCCTTTTGGGTTCCATGTAGAACCCTTACCGAGAACCATAAAGAGTTCTCCAACTGTCACTGGAGGAGAACCCTTAGAAGAACCCTTTTGGTTTTCCATGTAATAATAATAATAATAATGCATTTTATTTGGAGGCGCCTTTCAGGTCACCCAAGGTCACCTTACAGAAGAGAACCCTTTTGGGTTCCATGTAGAACCCTTTCCACAGAGGGTTCTAAGTGGAACCCAAAACATTTTCTCCATGGAACCTAAAAATTAAAGAGATGTACATGGGACAGCTGAAGAACCCTTTTGGAACCCTTTTTTTTTCTAAGAGTGTAGCTCTACTTCACAGACTTTCCCTT
>NC_139676.1:12149451-12184451 GCF_951799395.1 Argentina silus
TCTGGATGCTTCTGTTATCCACACTTCTGAGCTGGTTTCCCTGGACACAGATTAAGTCTTATCCTAGACTAAAATGACATCTTCAATGGAGATTCTCTGTTGAAAATATTATTTAGTCCAAGACTAGGCTTAATCTGTATCCGGGAAACCGGCCCCTAGACTCTAGATTGAAATCAGTCAATCAGTCATGTTGACATAATTCTGCAAAGCCCTCAAAGGTCAGGTACTCAAGATACTACTGCATCCTGCTATAGAGTCAGCTAGTACTTAATGCCTGGAAAGATTTGCTGTTCTCGGCAAAAGGATAAATATTTTTACAGCTGGGATATATTTTACGCACTTTAGTTCCAAGCAGTTAACCAGTAATGTAAATGCGGATGGTCCACATCTCCAGGCACAAGCTCAGCAATGCTATGTCTATTGAGCCAACCAGGAAACTCAAATAGGGCCGCCACTCTACAGTGGATGCTAAATTCATATCACCACCTGTGATTATACAGTCATAATAAATAAACCTGTTCACATTCAGCCAGGCATCGCTTCAATGCAACACTTACAATCAGCCCTTCTTCATATTTTCAAACCCATATCATGATCATATCATGAAACATGATCAATCTATCTACAATCTATACCCCGTACCTTGCAGTATAAACAGCCAAATGTAGATAAGATACATAACCATAAAACATTTTTTTTTAAATCACAATAGTAAAGTAAACCGGATATTCTGAAACATGCACTGTAGGCCCATCCACGGTGCATAAGCAGGCTGTGTTTTTGCACATCGTTCTGACAGCTCGTTTCTGACCGCACGGTCCGCAGGAGGCGGTGAAGACGTCTCCACCTCACTTGTCATCAGCTTAGACATGGCTAGTTGGACAGGAGCGGCAAGGCTTCGGCGATGTGGGAGACGGTGTCGGGGTCTCGACGCCGGGGCTAGTTTGTTTTGTCACTTTGTTGTCGATGGCGACGTGGAAGGAAATGAAGGCTGAGGGTGAGAGATACTGACGGAGCAGCAGACAGGACTCTCTCTCTCTCTCTCTCTCTCTCTCTCTCTCGGTCTTGGGAAGCATTTGGAGGTTGTTGCTCTCCTCTGCACCGCTGTCATGTAATGCCATGTATGTGATTAATCAGGAGATGTAGTAAATATATAATTCATGATCAGTCACAATGTATAAGCCCAGGGAAAGAGAAAGAGAGGGGGAGAGCATGAGAGAGAGAGGGGGGGAGGGAGAGGGAGAGCATGGGAGAGAGAGAGAGAGAGAGAGAGAGAGAGAGAGAGAGGAGTAAACTCATGTTTATAAACCAGCCCTGAGATCTCCACTGGGAGCTGTCCGTGGTGCTGATGCATGTTAGCTCCCCCCATCCCCCTCTCCCTCTCTTTCCTCTCTTTCCTCCCTTCCTCTCTCCCTCCCCCCTCTCTCTCTCCCCCTTCAGCTGTTGATTGACATCTACTGGCTCACTAATTGGCAAGTGAGGACGGGGGTGAGTCGGCTGACGGTGTCTAATTCTCAATGGGATAGTGTGTGTGTGTGTGTGTGTGTGTGTGTGTGTGTGTGGATGCATGAAGGGAGGGAGGGAGGGAGGTAGGCAAATATGGAGAGAGAGAGAGAGAGAGAGAGAGAGAGAGAGAGCGAGCGGAGAAAGAGTGGACTTGAGAGAGAGAGAGAGAGAGAAGGAGATAGAGAGATAGTAAGGATGGTGCAAAAGGGCGAGGAGGGAGAGCAAAACATATGTTTGATAATTGGGATCCCTTCAGTATTGTGTAACACACATTGACATCCATTTGATAATTGGTGTGTCTGGCCTCTCCCTCTGTGCTAGGTTAAACGCTTGTTTGATACAGGGGGAACGTGGAGAGCTCCTGGGAATAGAAACTGTTAGCCTGTTCACTTCAGGTAAATATGTCTGTCCTTATTTGTGTATATCATGGAGATTCTGTGTTCTATATCTATGGTGTACATAGTTCGTTTATATGAACACGGTGTGTGGAACATTTTTCTTCTTTCCTTTTATGAGGTCGCCTTATTTTCTTGTCTGTCTGCGATCCAATTTTTTTCATTCAACTTTTCGTTCGTTTTTCTCAAACCCAACTTAAACAAAGATGTTCCCTCCTCTTCCTTTCTCACGTCGTTGCAGGGAACAGCGACTACGACTCCTCTTCCCCTCCTTCGAATGGTCCTCAAAGCAACTGCACGACACTGCGCCTGAGAGGACAGAGGATGGAGAGAACGAGAGAGAGAGAGAGAGAGAGAGAGAGAGAGAGGGAGAAAGAGAGAGGATGGATGGAGGGGATGAGGAGGCTGGACTCTGTGCTCCCTTCTCGACCACGGGTATTCTTGGGTTAATAATACAGAAAGTCGATGTTATTGCTTGAGAATACGCGTAGCTGAGAGGAAGCTATGTCAACCATTGAAGCTGTGTCATTAGCTAAGAGGCTCGCTCACCACAACGGATGAATGAAGACATTATGCTAAGAACTATTGGTGTTGCAGGCTAACTCTCTTTTTTTTTTCACCTATGGAGGAGTGAGTGAGTATGGTCTCTAGTCAGTAAGATACACCACCTTTGGTCGGATCCATGTTGTGACTTGAAGCCATCAGGGTCCATCGAGTGATCACACTTACACACACACACACACACACACACACACACACACACACACACACACACACACCTCAGCGATGGTCCACTATAACGTACATGCACACACGCACACACACACACACACACACACACACACACACACACACACACACACACACACACACACACACACACCGTCACCCTCACCCACAACTCGCACCCATCTCTCCATCTCCCCTCCTATTTATAACTCGACATGCTAAATCTGAGCGTGTGAGTTTGACGCCTGTAGCTGCAGCAGCAGCAGCTTGAGACAGTAACGAATGAGGACATGTTGAGGCTTGCACCACTGGCTGACATTTGACCACTCAGCCAGCTGAATAGCTGTCATTGTGTGTATTAGTACGACAACCGTAGGCCCCGCTGGAGCGAGTTAACCGGGTTCAGGGAACATAACCGATCAATTGATCTTGTGTGGCGAGCTATTTTTAGGTGGAATGATGGATGTTTATGTGTTTGATTGATCGACTTGGGGAAGGAAGGAGTCTGGGGGAAGCGTTGGTGTCAGGTCTTGTTGATGAATGGGTGCAGATTAGAGTGCAATAGGTGCTGTGGAAAAAAAGTGTTTAGGTACATTATCATTATTACTACAAGTGTTATAAATCAAGGATGTAAGCTTACCCTGCAGAACTAGCTATTTCATGGCACTGTTTTGTTTTATAACATATGCAATACATCACCATAGGCAGACTGCTTTGCAATGTAGTTGTAAGCAAATGCCTTGTTCATTTGCATTGCTTCTAATTAGTCCATTTTCGATGTTCAGTACTAAACTTGTTGATCATGCATGTCCCTGTTATTGTGTGTGTGTGTGTGTGTGTGTGTGTGTGTGTGTGTGTGTGTGTGTGTGTGTGTGAGTGCGCCTAAGTAACAAAATGACTATTGTGAGCACAGCTCCAGGTGCCTAGCAACCGAATCCCTCTGTTTCCTTGGAAACCGTTGCCGCGCGCTGTATGGGTGATTGGCAGCCTTGACAACGGAGACGGAGAGTGACACTTGACCTCGTGTGCTGAATGAAGAGGGAGAGATGGAGAGGGAGAGAGAGAGAAAGAGAGAGAATGAGAGAGAGAGAGAGAGAGAGAGAGAGAGAGAGAGAGGGAGAGATTATAAACTGATAACAATTCTCCCTTGTGATCATCCCCCTCTGCACTGCAATAATGCATTATCAATATGTCCAGCTGGGATCCATCCATGCACAGTACAGGCTAACACATGCATGGGCACGCACACGTAATACACTCGCTGCATAAGACAGTTTAGCACTCCATATCTGATCTATTAGCACCCACTGCCGGGTAATTACAGTGTGGTTTGATTTGAGAATTGCCACTGAGCAGCCTCTCCCCATCTGGTGCTGTGTTAGAAGCGTTGCTCCTTCAGAGCGGTGTTAGAGATGGCAGTTGATAGATATCTTCCGAGTGGAGAGCTCTTTCTGTAGAAGGGCCTGTTGTTTCATCAAACCGTGGTGTGAGTCTTTCACCATTCATTCATTTTCACTCGAGGGACTTTTTCCTGGTTAGTCCTTGTCCCCCCCCCCCTCAATTTTCACGATGTACTATATATATATATAAATCGACACTGTGGATCAATCCGCCTGTATTTCTCATTCCCTCTCTCTTTGGACCCACTGCTTCAGTGTAACTCTCTCGACAGACTCAGGCTACTTCGGTATGGACTGGGAGGCTGTCATTCCATCTCTTACCACCTGGTGGCAGTACATGCTCAGAGATTGTCAATGTTTATGCGCTGGGAAGCAAACTACTTCTTGAGCTGAAGGCCTATTATTGCAAATTGTTGCTCTACAATATGGTCAGTTCTTTCTTACAATAATTGATTAACAAAATCTGACAAAGACACACAACAGACATTCTGGGTGTCTAAATACATCACTTTTTATTCATCACATAAAAATCTGTACAATATTACAAAGGGCAACCAATTCTAAAATCATTGGCATCTTATTTTCATTTCAGATCAGGTTTGGGGTCAGTTGAATTTCAATTCTGTCAATTCAGAAAGTAAATTGAACTTACAACTTAATGATTGCAAGTAGAGCATTTAAATGTTATCTCATTTAACTGAAAATGAGAAGCTGTTTACATTAACAGACATTACCCCTTCATGAATTGACTGAATTCAAATCCAATGACCCCAACCCTGTATGAGATGCTAAAACAAACAGCTTTAATCAAAGTAATTTTGGACCTGTTATTTTTACCCTTTGTTTGTACTCTCTGACCTCCCTTTTAAACCAATCACTCTAGCAAAAACTAGTCAAATCGATACAAAGGTTGTGGTTTTCCCACTTGTAATATATTTAATAAAATACGAGTTGCATTTGGATAAAAATATACCAACACTATTTGATATTTTAACTGCATAAACAAACACTCTGAATTATGGGTTTAAATCTTGAATTCATCGCTCAGGACATATCCTGATATTTGCAACCCCTCACATCACTCCTTGTTCCTCATCTCCTCTAAATCCACTAATTTGTGAAACGGGAGAAGCCGTGCCAATCGAGACCAGAAGGATGGAAGCAACAATAGATTGTTAGGACAGCTTTTTTTGGTCAGCTCAGCAGCTAAACTAAGCATGAATCCGTAACACACTGTACTGTAGTCTATACCCCCTGGGAATGAACTAACACTGTACATCTCTAGAAGTCAGAGGGAGTAGGGGAACAACGATTGTGAACCGAGGTTCTATAAAGTAGTAAACCACTAAGGTCAAGAACAGACCAAAAAGAGTCATAAAGACTAACAACTGTTTAGGGTTTCTGAATAAATTAAAAACTAATGTAGGAAGTTGGCTGATTATGACTACAAATGGCTGGTCCATCCTAGCCTCTGTGGCGAGTGGGAGTCAGGGTCAAGCTTGGGCTGAAGACTTGCAGGGATTGGTGGAATTGGACCAGGGTCATCCCTCTTCTCCACTCATCCACCCTCTTCCCTTTCCAACATGACTTCAGCCCTGGTGAAGGCTACTGATTGGCTGATTCACAAGCGTCTATCCAATCACTGTACACGTCCACAGCCTCTGACAGATCTTTAAAAGTAAGGTAAGGACATTATAACTGCAAAAATATTCCATGAGATATCAGTCTGTGTGAAGGGGCCGTAATTGCATCCTGCTTATCCATTGTGCCAAACCAATGATGGATGTCACCTAATGAAATGATAAAGTTGTAATAAGAGCTCATTGATCATCCATTGAATGAGTAACTGTACAAAACTGTACAAAAACTAATAACTATCCAACCTCATAATGACAAGAGTATCTTATAACAACAGTTATTATTGTACACCATTGAAAGGATACATGTAATAGGGGTCTGGAACTCCTCCAGGCAAACTGTGCAGGATATTATCCCAGTGTTTCTGCTTCTTTCCCTGTTTGAAAAAGTAAAAAACATGAGATGGTTCAGGTCAACAAACAACTTTGTGTTTGAAATAGTGTCATGTTGCTTGTTGTCTTGAGAATAGAGGCTTGTTTTGTTGGTGCAGAGCATAGACTTTAATACAATAGGTGAATGGCCTACATTTTGACATCACATGACTTTTCGTGATTGCAGAATGGACAGGTGAACTGGGTGTCCAAATCTCCTGTCAGCTTCTTCTTGGGGGGGGGCTTTCTCTTGGACTTACGGCGTCCCATGGCTGTCTTCACGTGGAGCTAAATTCTGGAGAGCAAAAAGAAGATCACAAGACGAAACCGTGCGCCTTGTTTACTCAACGTAAACTAAACTACACAGGCAACAATATATTACATAATAACATAGTAACATTCGTGAAGTCATCGAAGAAATCGTGTTGTTGACAAATGTTCAGTTATTTGTCCAAAAGCTAAGTACAAGTTCGGCATCCAATCGACTACCACATATCTCAGATAAATTATAATGGAGAATACAGGATAATCTAGAATTAGGAATGACACGATTATAACATAAGGTGTATTACTTGTTTAGTGTTTACCTTGGAAGCACACGTTTCGGGTTTTAGTGAAGGAGGAAGTCTGACTGCAACGAGATCCGGAAGTTGACAGTAAAGTCTGTCATCTGATTGGCGTAAAAGTTACCGCTCTCCGCCTGTCGTTGGTTTGGAGAACGTCTGTCAAGTTGATTGACAGTGCCCTCCCCCGCCTCTTCTTTCGCCCTCCTTGACATCCACAAGGGGGCGACAAAAATAGCATATAATGGCTTATTTCATCAGGTAGTTTTGAAGTAGGCAAGAAGATGTGTGAACATAACGTGTGAAGATTAGAAACACAATGTAAAAAAAAAAAAAAGCATGCTTTGACAAAAGCCTGCTGTTGGTAGCAGTATTTGTAATACATACACACCAACGTGGCGAGAGGCGCCAGTGACCTGGACGTCCACAGCATTGGAAAACTCCATTGATTTAAAGGTTCGCGCTGAAAACAAGTCGAGCAAAGAGCTTCAACCATGGGGGTAGGTTACATAGCCAGTCAAGCTAACGGCTAGCTGGTTAAAGAGACCGGTCTTCTTGTGAATGAGTGACAGCCATCTAGTAAACTGTATCCAGATTAATTAACAGAGAAATGTGTAGCCCTTTACATGTGCCCGTTAGTCCATATAAGTCAGTTAGATAGAAATACTAGCAATGAATCAAGACGTTAGTTAGAAATCCTAGCAATGAAGCAAGCATACTCTGCGGCTCTGCCCAGGCTGCATTTGATTAAAGCTCCACCCTACCCCCTCCCTGATCCCTGAACTACCCCCTGCTTTCCAGACCGACACGTGCTGTAGCGTGCCCTCTTGCTTGCAAAGACCCATGGGCTTGATTACAAACTGCTAAAAAGTCCCCAAAAGTCCGCAACTCAGACATCTACTATAATGTCAAGTTTTATAACATAAGCCATTTAGCTGACGCTTTTAATCCAAAGCGATTTACATTGCAGTGAGTGCACATTGTTCAGTATATATGGTCCCAGCAGGAATCAAACCCTAACCCTAACCCTAACCCACAACCTTAGCGTTGTTAGCGCCATGCTCTACCAGCTGAGCCACAGAGGACCATATTATCAACATTATTAGCGCTTACCAGCATGTCATTCAAAGCATGTCATTTTATTCCAAGTACATTATCACAACGTCCCAACACAATACATTTTACAAATCAAAATATAGGTAAGATACTAAAACAGAAGATAGATGAATGGTCTTAGAGGAACATTCATCCTGAACTGTCATCACCCTCTCTCCGTTCTTTCTAGATGTCAGTGGTGCGGACAGTTAACATGGTGGGTCTGGGGCTGGTGACCCTTACCCTCGGTGTGAAGTGGCTGGGCTGGCTCTCCCATCGCTTCGGGCTCAGGCGTGGCTGCAGGGGGCCCCTGAAAGAGGTCTTCTTCTTCCCTTCGCAGATCGGCTGTGTGGAGAACCTCTTCAGTCCTTCACTGTAACCAACACTTGTTCTACCTTTACATTCAATTATAATATATTAGCTGACATCAATGTCTAAATTGTGTTGAGAACCTTGCTTATGGAGTCTTTGCTACATGCCACTTCTTGAGTGTGTGGCTAATATTAACTATTAATCAAATAATAATCCATCTAGGCTATATGAAGTATTTATTTATTACATTTGTTGACAGTCCTGCATAGTGGTATTTTAACCTAACCCCCCCCCCCCCCCCCTCTCTCTTTCACTGTTTCCCCCCTCCCCCAGACCGTGCCCCTGTCCCCTGCCACACGGCCTGGAGACTTCCTTCTCTCGCCTTCTGGGCCACATCCTGTCTGCCACCACCACCTTGGACCTGTGTGTGTTTGCCTTCACCAACACAGACCTTAGCCGCGCCATGCTAACGCTACATAACAGGGGCATCGCCATCCGTATCCTCACCGACATGGCCTACACCGTCATCACTGGCTCCCAGATAGGGACCCTCCGTCGGGCAGGTATGCATGGCAGTGAACTCACATCTAGAGCCACAGGTTGAATCCTCCTTCTCTAAGGGCAATAGAAGAGGAGATTTAAGGTTCTTCCCTGCCGACCTTCCCCACCAATACAGTTTGAGAAGGAGGCAAGGAGAGTGGAGTGGAGGGGAGGGGAGGAATCAAGGAAAGACTTTTGAGATTCAACCACAGACAGGGAAGGAATCCTTTCTAACGCTGGCAATGAAACAAGACTGTATTGACACAGTACATTTTCCTGTAGAATGAAGGGATTAACCAGTAGGGAATTTCCGGGCTGATACAGATAACAAACAGATATTTCCGTCTGATAGAAATATGCCATGTCATAAAGCAACTCTAAGTGTTGCCTTGTCCTAATATGTCAACCGCCACCCTGAGCTCCCATGTTTAGTCAACTAAATATGCCTGTGCTTATATGCAGCCTTGAAGGGACGTTGATGAGATGACCCGTATCTTTCTCATCAGATCTGTTCCATTCCGTCTGTACTAAACAGAGAATCATAAGTAGACCCACTTGGTACCCCCATGGTGATGAATAGATAGCTGATGAGATCTGCTCTGAGGGGGACTTGCCAGCACAAGCCCTCTGAGTCACAGAAATCCAGAGAAACCGGAGATGGTTTCTGTTGATGTTATGAATGCCCCTCTCTCTCTCTCTCTCTCTCTCTCTCCCTCTCGTGCCACTTTTAACTTAATTAAGATACACTATCCCTACTGAATTGGCAATCAGTCAACACAGTCAATTAAAATGTGTGTGTGAGAGAGAGGGGGGGTGGGGTGGGGGGGGGGGTGCTAGTTGATTATGCAGGGGCTATCTCCACTAACCTTTTCAAATCTGTTGTCACGGTCACACGGTTGTCTCACTCTGTGGTTCACGTGACATGATTCGTCTGACATGATTCACGTGACATGATTCACCTGACATGATTCTCCTGTGTGTGTGTGTGTGTGTGTGTGCGTGCGTGCGTGCGTGTGTGTGTGTGTGTGTGTGTCCTCCTCCCTGGTCTCCTTCAGGTATCAGTGTGAGGTGTGACTCAGGCGCCGTGCACATGCACCACAAGTTTGTGGTTGTGGACGGTCGACGTCTGGTCATGGGTTCCCTCAACTGGACCCTGACAGCCATCCAGAGCAACAAGGAGAACGTCCTGGTCACGGAGGAGCCGGACCTGGTCCAGCCCTTCATCGCAGAGTTCCAGAGGCTGTGGTACATGAACGACCCGGCCCAACGCCACCCTCCCTCCATCTCAAACGTGCCTCTATAGTCAGTGACAAAATGGCGGTGGTGTCTGTGTCTTTGTAGGGATAGAGGAATTGGTCTGAAGGAGTGATTGAGTTCGGTAGTAGTAGAAGATATTGCTTTACCGACTAACAAAGTGCGTCATTTAAACTCAGGGTAAAAAAAATATATTTATTTTTTACATTTATATGACATTCTTTGTCTTTTATTATTTATGTATGACAATACGTTTTTTATATTGTTTTACATTGTTTTATTCAAAAGTTACCTTGTAAGTTCTTATTACAGTTTTGTTGTGATTTTATAACTGATGACTGAGGCAGTTGAATCTGTAAGTTATTTTCTGCGTTTCACATATGTGTATTTTCTATGATTGTTTAAATGTGATTTGATGATTTAGGTGGTAAAGAGGCAGTAGAATACCAATACTGTGAATTTAGCTCATCCCATGCTTCCTGACAGTTCAGAGAAGGATGGATTCTACTGATGAATACCAATGCTGGTGCGTTGCACTCAGGGATTTGTAATGTCTCACACTAAGCACTGCTCAAATAAAATACCCGCTTTCATCTACACTACTGCACACTACTGCAGCTTGGCAGGCCTGCTGCATCTCAATGCCCTGAGCCATACTTTTTGTCAGGCAAGAACGTGATTTATACGAGTCCTGGGTGGTAGGAGCCAGACCCTTAATACTGTATAGCCCTGTGCCAGCTGCATTGTTACTCCTTCCCTTTACCCCTCCCTTGCTATCGAGGCAGTGGAGGATTCAGACATGCAGACGGTTGACTGACTGACTGACTCAGCCTGATTGAGCCCGTTCAACCAAAACCGTTGACCGTTGACCGTTAACCACGTCTGATAGCCTACTGAGCACATCAAAACTGCTGTTATTATTACTGCCTGTACTGTACTTTGTATAATAAATGTTTAAACTTTACATTTTATTAACAATTGCACTTGGAGAAAAGAAAAGAAACTAAAAACAAAAGCAGTTGAAAAAAAATACATACATACATTAAAGGACAGCGTTGGCTTTACATTTGATCTCCCATAAAGATTCACCATGAACTGATGTCAGATGTAATCCATGTTGCTTGAGGGGGAGCAAATAGTATGAGCGAAAAACGCCCCCAAAAGAAACAATGAAGCAATGCGCATCTCACTCCACGCACAGCCGTGTCGCACACCTGTAAACTTCGCTAGGCCGTTATAAAACAACACTTTACATTTTATGTCGGGACTTTTTTCGTGGATTCATCGCGACCCGGTGACACATCAGGGCAATATTGTCAAACTTCCGCAGCCTTTTCATTCAAGGCTACTGCCAGTGCCAAAGGAGCGGTGATGATTAGGAGATCCGGGAGAGCAGGGCTGTAACCGAGAAGGGAACATCGTTGAGGATCGGGAGTGGAGGGAGTGGACATACACGGACGATTCGCACAGAAATTAAAGTAAGAATAGGTTGACTGTTATATGTTGTCATGGGGCAAAAAGTTTCAAGGAAGGTGCCGAGTGGTTGCTTTTTCCGATAGATTATTTTCATAGTCCGACAGGTAAAATGGAATAGCCTATAATCAGCCATATGGAAGATATGGAAGATATGGTTCTCTGTGAAGAGATACAATTGGCGATGTGAAAAGCAAAAGTAAGCAAAGAACATAGTATTGCCTGTGATTATTTTAAAAATATGACGTTGTAAGAGCTGCGGTTTGGTGACAGCTGTTGTAAGCTCATTTGGGCAGTGACTATGTAAATAACCAGTTCTCCCATCACTCATAGAAGGCCATCAAAGTTGCAGCGTTTACTGTCAATAGTAAAACAAGATGTTTAGATTAGATAAATACGCGCAATTGCCTCGCAGTGGAACACTGTTGACTTGCATCGGTAATTTATTCATTCATCCGCCTTACGGCATAAACAATTTGCATCTGCAGTAATTCATGTTCTCTATTGTTGATTTTGTCATATCCGGTTCAGAGGAGCGTAAGGTTCCCACCCATTACCTCAAACAAGTGACCCGACCCCTTTTCAGGTCGACACACACACACACACCTTTCTTAAACAGCTCTGCCACATTTGTCAATGGCATGAAATGATGTTTACGCAGTGCCCAATCAATGGTTGTGAATATCGGTTGCAAACGCACATATTGATGATGGATTTTTACACGTTGCCTAAATGCGTGGCTTTTTAAGCAGCAGCCTGTGCTTTCTTTTCAAAGGCTTTCACTGTCTCACATCTCTGGTGTCTGTGCTGCTGTGGCTGTTTTGCTGAGTTTGTATTGGATTTGCCCAGCAGGCCCTCTTTTATGACCCTGGCAGGTTTGTGCTGAGCTGGTCTCCAGGGAAACGCATGTAATCAGGGGAAGAGCTCTGCTCTGCTCTGCGTGCCTGATATGCTGCAAGGTCCAGCAGACAGAGGGAAGGAGAGAATGGAGGGAGGGGATGACGGGAGAGAGCACACTGGGCCTTTATTTATGGTGCAGGGGCCAGTGGAGAGAGGGAGAGGGAGATGGAGACGGAGAGAATAGAGGGAGGGATGGAGGGAGAGAGTTGAGCATGCTGGCTTTATTTATGGTAGGGGCCAGTGGAGAGAGAGAGAGGGAGATGGAGACGGAGGGATGGAGATGAGGGCTTGAAAGAGAGGGACTTAGGGTGGAGAGAAAGTCCTTTTCCCTATCTTCAGGTGGTTCATTCAAAGGGATCACCTCACAGCGTCATGATCCATTACGACACCACCTAAATCATTACATACAGGTTCATTAACAATCTGACAATCTGGTGGATAAACATATTCTCAATGGCTTGCTGTATCTCCTCTCATCCAGTCATCAATACCCCTGCCTTACGTCACCTGTTTGTCCCCCCCCCCCCCCTCCTCTAGATGGCGTTAGCGAGCGACCCCGGCCAGCAGACCCAGGCCCAGAAGGATGCTGCCGACCAGAACTTTGACTACATGTTCAAGCTGCTGATCATCGGCAACAGCAGCGTGGGCAAGACCAGCTTCCTGTTCCGCTACGCTGACGACTCGTTCACCTCCGCCTTCGTCAGCACTGTGGGCATTGACTTCAAAGTCAAAACCGTCTATCGCAACGAGAAGAGGGTCAAACTACAGATCTGGGTGAGGGGGGACGGAGGGGAGGGGAGGGGGGGACGGAGGGGAGGGGAGGGGAGAAGAGGGTCAAACTACAGATCTGGGTGAGGGGGAGACTGAGGGGCGGGGAGGGGAGGGTCAAAAATGGGCTAGACCACTTCGGGATGGGCTTTGTGTCTTTCACATGGTTATATCAGCCAATCCAACAGGAGGAAGGAGGGGAAGGTTTTGCAAATAAGAATAATCAGTTTCTGTGTACCGTACCCACAGTGTTGTTGACAGACAGCTGTCTGGCGGTGAGTGAGGAGGATGTAGGATGTATGTCAACTGCCTCACTTCAAATAAGGCCCCCATGGCAACAGTACTTGTGTTATGGTGCCTGTCATAGTGTGTGTGTGTGTGTGTGTGTGTGTGTGTGTGTGTGTGTGTGTGTGTGTGTGTGTGTGTGTGTGTGTGCGCGGTTGAAATGCATCTCTCTCACACTCGAGTTAATGACACTTGATGTTCAACATCGTCCCTTGGCAGCCACCTCATGAAAGATGCATGGAGATGAAGTGTCTCTGCCCGAATATGCTTATGGTGCAATCTGACACCCAAGACAAGTCTATTACTCTGCCAGATAGGATTCACCATCGTCTCACACAATATCCTGCTGCTGTGTCCACTGATACACTAACTATATACACCTATCTATAGACACTATCTATACACTATATACACCCATCTATAGACACTATCTATACACTATATACACCCATCTATAGACGAAAGCTCTGTTATGACAGCTTAATAAGCACGTTGTCGTCCAGTTTTGACTGGAGGTTGATGCTTAATCAGACATTTACAGTAGGTGTAGCTGTAACAGCTGTTTCAGTTTGTATCGAGTCCTAAATCAATGAAACACATAAAGTCATAACTGGAGTATAACGTTCTTATTAAGCTGTCATGACTAAGACATAATTGGAGTATAACGTTCTTATTAAGCTGTCATAACTGGATTATAACATTCTTATTAAGATGTCATAACTGGATTATAATGTTCTTATTAAGCTGTCATAACTGGATTATAACATTCTTATTAAGATGTCATAACTGGATTATAACGTTCTTATTAAGCTGTCATAACTGGATTATAACATTCTTATTAAGATGTCATAACTGGATTATAACGTTCTTATTAAGCTGTCATAACTGAGCTCATGGAGGCAGGGCATGTGGTTTCACCTGACCACGTGGAGGCGCGGGGCCTTAGTCACAGCTGGCGTTCCGTCAGGCCCTGGGGTGGTTCTGCCTGGGTGGCACTGACACCGCTGTGTCCTGGTGTACATAGAGGGCGTGGGAGCATCTGAGCCGTGCAAGGAGGGGTTTCCCTCGGAAAAGTGAATGAATGATTTACACCAGCCTCCCGTGGCAGCACGGTTAACCCTTTGTAGTCCTCCATTACCTGCATGTGGCATGACAGGTTTTATTTTCTATTTGCTGACCCTCATCACATTTGGCTCACATTTGGATTGTGGAGCAGGCTGTTAATGTTGTGCAGCTGTCTATTTATTACTGCGGTATGTGTGTGTGTGTGTGTGTGTGTGTGCCTGTGTGTGTGCCTGTGTGTGTGCGCGTGTGCGTGTGTGTGTGCGTGTGTGTGTGCGTGTGTGTGTGCGTGTGTGTGACCAGCAACGGCGAGGTTTTAAGTGAGGTGCTGGCTTTTACTAACATCCCACTCTGTCTCCATGGTAACAGGACACAGCAGGTCAGGAGCGGTATCGGACTATCACGACGGCCTATTACAGAGGAGCCATGGGCTTCCTGCTCATGTATGACATCACCAACCAGGAGTCTTTCTACGCTGTGCAGGACTGGTGGGTGTACTCCCATAGAGTTTACCTGCACATTCAGTTTACCTGTTAAATGACTGATTATCATACAATTGATAGTCGAATTGTAGTCATTGAAAGAGTATGTCAATCCAATCTAAATTCACGACTGACCCAAGTGATGTTGTCCTGAATGGCTTGATTACCAAGCTGAATCAGCCTTCCAACACATTATTAGGAGGTATTTCACACTAGTTACTACAGTTCCTTTGAAAAGGAGATACTGTTGGTCTCCAGTGGTGGTAAATGGGTCTTGTTGTTTCCTAATTCCAGGGCGACCCAGATCAAGACGTACTCGTGGGACAATGCTCAGGTGATCCTGGTGGGCAACAAGTGTGACCTGGAGGACGACAGGCTGGTCCCTACTGAGGACGGGCAGAGACTGGCAGACGAGCTTGGTTAGTCACACACACACACACACACACACACACACACACACACACACACACACATGCACACGCACGCATACACTCACACACACACTCTCTCTCTCTCTCTCTCGCTCTCACTCTCTCTCAAACAGACATTTTAACGACCATAAAAACATACACACCCAGAACATAAATATGTACGCTCAGGTTGAACTGAAAACAAGCCTCAAGTTGTATTTAACTGATCATAATCACCTCTCGTTCCCTCCTTCTCCCCACCTCTCCATCTCTCTCTCTCCCTCTCTCTACCTTCCTCTCCCTGTTACTCTCTCTCTCCCTCTCTCTACCTTCCTCTCCCTGTTACTCTCCATCTCTCTCTCCTTCTCTCTACCTTCCTCTCCCTGTTACTCTCTATCTCTCCCCCTCTCTATCTCTCTCTCTCTACCTTCCTCTCCCTGTTACTCTCTTTCTCTCTCCCTCTCTCTGCACGTCCCCAGGGTTCCAGTTCTTCGAGGCCAGTGCCAAAGACAACGTTAACGTGAAGCAGGTGTTCGACCGCCTGGTGGACGTCATCTGCGACAAGATGAACGAAAGCATGAACGGAGATCCGAGCCCGCTGGCCAATCACAAAGGCCCTAGTCTACAGGACACGCCACCAGACAGCCAGGGTGGCTGCTCCTGCTGATAACGCCTTAAACTCACAGTGCACCCACACACACACACACACACACACACACACACACACACACACACACACACACACACATTAAATACTCCCACACACTAATTGAGTTGCCAAAAATCTAGCATTGTGAATGTGCTCTTGGTTTGTGTCATGTGATTAATGTTGCTCTTAACCACTGTGGGATGAATAACACAACTGGTCTGACCCTGGGACTGGGACAGCCCAACATTATTATCCAGAGAAACATTATTTTATTATCCCAAAGACTCGAACCTAGCATGGACATAGTGGCTCTTATCTTCTGCCCGCAGTTCTGAAGGCATGTATGTTTCAGCTATCCACAAGCTTTCCTCAACCCAAGCTTTGTCTTTCAGCTTTGCCTGGTTCAGAATGTGGCTGTGTGTGTTACTTTTGACTGTGTTGTATGATCTGTTGTATGCTGCCCCCATGTGGATATTGAGCGGCACTGCAGCTATAATGGATGCACTTGCGTAAGTATTGTTTACCAACTGTGTGTCCTTTACTGTAGAGCCTAGAAGCCTGGCATAGGAGGCTATTGCCTGTGACATCCGGAATGTTTATCTCTGTACACTGACTCATCCTGAAAATTATTTGTTTCTACTGAAGGCCTGCCATTCAACATGTGTGTACCGTGTCTATCTGTGATGATAACTACCCTGCCAAAGTTTCTTTATTTTACTGGATACTTGAAGTCCTGACCTGCACTGTCTGATTTAATGAAAGAGAATTTTACTGTATTCAGAATCAGGCATTAGGCTGGACGAAAAGAAACGCTCCTAATTGTTTTCGGTTATCTGATTCTGTTGTCCTGAAAAACCTGAGAGATCAGGCTTATTATGAATGCCTTAAAATGTCATTTTATCATCACTAAATAAATGTTCCTCTCTCTGTATCCTCACATGAATTAAATAAAGAATGTAATTTAAACTGAATGTCAAGTATTTGTTTTTTTTCTCCTGCTTTTTTGTCTTCTCAAAA
This sequence comes from Argentina silus, assembly GCF_951799395.1. Lineage (NCBI taxonomy): Eukaryota > Metazoa > Chordata > Actinopteri > Argentiniformes > Argentinidae > Argentina > Argentina silus. The sequence continues at coordinate 12,166,301 of NC_139676.1, forward strand.
TGTCAGCTAGTCGCCCACACAGACCCGGATCAATGGACAGTTTCCTGCACAAATGATGCCAGTTCCTGGTAGTGTACGTTGTGTGTCTCGCTTTGCACTATCAATGCCCTTGAAAAAGATAACAACACTTTACCTGGAATTATGCTCTGAACTTGTGATGATGGTGCATGTTAGTGGTATAACTCTTCATGTGTGTCTGAGTGCCATGTAATGGAGGTTGTCTTTTGTAGTGAATGTATTGATGCGTTGTGTCGTCATCATGTAGACATTTTGGGGGGTTTTTGGACAGGGTTTGGGGTTGAGGGGAGGGGAGGGGTCTAGAAAAAGGGATTAGCCCCAGGGCCTATGGTAGTCCTGATCAGGCCTTGCAAGTACATTGATTGCTTAACTTGTATTGATTTGAAAATCTGAAAGGTGAAATTTTAAGGGGGAAAATATGCTGATTGTTCTGTGTAACAGTCATGTTAGACAGAATGTGTATTTTTTCCTGTACAGGACAGTGTTTTTGCTCAGTGGTCATAGCATGTGACCTCTATGTCTCAGACATCTCAATAACATTTTCCATTCATAAAAAGGTAAAAATAGAATTCAGGGATGGCTTTATCGCTTTTGAACAGTAACTCAGTGGACTATTCAACCCAATGTCAAGGGATTACTCTTTCTCATGACGTCAATGATCCAGAATTTGTCTGTTTCCTTTTCAGTTACGGTAATTGGACGATGAAAGAGAGGGGTACAACACTGTAGATTTTGAATTAGATTACGTGTCCAATGGTTATTCTAGAACAACATCTTTAAAAGAAGCTCAACCGTTTTTATGTTCAGTGTTGTGTGTGTGTGTGTGTGTGTGTGTGTGTGTGTGTGTGTGTGTGTGTGTGTGTGTGTGTTTTTACTCTTTGAGAAAATAAAATATTTTAACCTCACAGCAACTCGGTGATAAACGTTCCCCCTGGTAGGACTTTGCCCACCAGGAAGTAGGGCCTACCAGTGAAACCGGCCATTGACGTGTTGGTCACCCCCCCTCCCCCCACACACACACACACACCCCCTGTGTGTGTGTGTGTGTGTGTGACCAGTGACATTGAAGGATAAAGGGCTGTGGGAAGCTCGTTAAAGCAGACACTCCTCTCAGACTGCAACAAGCATCACCTCAGCACAGGTAAGAGATTCTTGCGTTTTGCTAAATACAGTACCAAACTATGAGACTTTAATTTAAGGTAATACATAATAAACTGTAATTGAAACAACACAAAACATGATCGATAGATACACACTTTGTTACAGAAAACAGAATTGCCTGTTTACATAACCATCATGTAGAAAGAGGCAGACGGCTTTGGCTTTCATCAACTGAATCCTTTCACATTTACATTTGCATTTTTGACATTTAGCAGACGCTGTTATCCAAAACGACTTACAACACAGTACATTTGTCTAAAGTCTAAGTAAGTGAATCATCTACACATCAGCCATCATAATTGTTATTATGATGTTGGGGATTATTATAATTGGATTATTATCATTATTTATTTACTTTTTTATTAACAGTAGAGGAACTGTACAGAGGGGTAGACGTTAATTTCATCATGTTTACTTAGTGTGTAATGGTCATGCAGATGCATGTTCTACCGTGAGGAATGAGGAGTTAATAATAAGTCACTGTCCATAACAGGTGACAGAAGGCTAAGCCCCCATAGGGAAATTACTTCCCTGTTACTTGAAATGCCTCTGTGGCTGAGAGGCAGGTTCCCCTTAGAAGGCAGGTTCCCCTTAGAAGGCTACTCTTTTCTATTGAGGTGAAACCATGTCATTAGGATCTCTCCCATCCATTGTTACAATCGGCTGATGGTTTTTTGCTCCTATTTTGATGGTGTTGGAAACATCACACTGCAGAGTCACTAGATATCTTCAGCCGTAGATTGAAGACCCGTCTCTTCAGGCTACATCTTAACTGTCCCTCCTAAAGACCTCTTAATCCCCACTACCCCCCTGTGCAAGTTTCTCTCCTGTAATTTTTTTTTTTTTTTTTAAATAATACAAAAAATCTTCCTTTCTTCTAGCAGTGTGACTGCCTACGGCCCCTGGTCCGAGCATAGATTACTTTTTCTTATGATGACTGATGGATAGATGATTGACTTACTTAGACAAATGTATTTGCTGTAAGTCACTTTGGATAAAGGCGTCTGCTAAATGCCATAAATGTAAATGTCATGTAAATGATGTAAATGTAAATGTATGGTAACACTGTCTCTTTCTGTGTGTCATTTATTTCCGTGTGATGGGAACGTTTACGGCTATTTGGGTACCTGGTGACAGTCATCAAAATGCCCTAAAGACCATGACGCGTAAACAGCAATAAGGAAAAACATGGCTGCTTTATGCCATAAAAAAACTAGGCTTGGCTCACAGACGCTTGTCTTAGTTCTCCACCAAGCCGGAGCTACAGTCCTGTAGGAAGGGTCATAAAGGGTCATAAAGGGTCATAAACGTTATAATGGTTCTTTGTTATTGCTGGGTGTGTGCCACTTAAGATGGTTCTTCCGTGCTACTGAAGTGAAGAGGCTGCCAGGAGGATTCAGATAAGAGGCCTTGGCAGATTGTTTCCTTCTTCCAGCATTGTGACTGCCCCTAATGGCCCCCTGGTCCGAGCATTGATTACTTTTTGTTATGATGACTAATGGATAGATGATTCACTTACTTAAACAAATGTATTTGTTGTAAGTCGCTTTGGATAAAGGCGTCTGCTAAATGCCATAAATGTAAATGTAAATGTAAGACCAGACCATAATGAGCTACCTGCTCATTGTAAGACCAGACCATAAGACCATGTACTGTAAATCACTCCATGTATGTGTCAACAATGTCACGTATCGTTGGTTTGCGGTATGGTCCTCTTTGTACACTCCATAGGAACCAATCACTCGACCCGTAAATTAATTATTTAAAAGTCATCTTCATGGACAGCAAGAGACATTTGATGTCAGTTCCCCTGTCCTGTTTTTCTGACTTTTTTTTGGCAGAAAAAAGATTATGTTCTCACAATGAATAGTATCCTTACATTGTACATAGGATATTTCCATATTCAGTAGCTCAGAGTTCAAAGAGATGGACTATTTGGATGGTGTGAATACAGTGTGGCTACTTCTCTATAGGTTTAGCGTGTAGTCCCAGCCGAAATGAGGAACCTAATCAGCCATGTGGAAACACTATTGTTGGTTATCTTCCTGAAATTTGACTGGCAAACCTTGTGTACTCACACTATAGCATCCAAATAGGTCCTACAGCAATGACAGACTAGTTTCAGTGGTCTCCCTCTTTTTGGACAGTTCATTTGAACAGAAACCGAGGCGATTGCTCCATTTAGTCAATAAAAGCTAAGTTTAGAATGTTGCTCCCCCCCTTATCAGTCACTCTGAGTTAATGTGTAACTTCAGAGGACGCGTGTAAGACATGTGTGTAGTATGTGTGATTTCAAATTACTTTTTTTTCTCCTGTAGTGTTAACACACAACTGATTACCCACCTCAGAGTAACATATCCTTGACCCCACACACTGTCCTCAAACCGTACGAACCAGGCCAAATGCATGTCCAAGTACACCTCCAAGCTGACCTTTGAGCTCTTGTTTGTTTTCCCTTCAGCAGTGAGAATCCACAAGCCAGCCAAGATGTGTTGCTCCGGCCTTCTCAAGACGATGATGTTCATCTTTAACGGCTGCATCTTTGTAAGTCCTCCGTGGCCTTCGGTCCTCTGTGGCTCAGTTGGTAGAGCATGGTGTTAACAACACTAAGGTTGTGGGTTTGATTCCCGCTGGGACCATATATACTGATGAATGTATGCAGTCATTGCAATGTAAGTTGCTTTGGATAAAAGCATCAGCTAAATGGCTAATATAAAACTAAGGGCTAAGACTCTCTTTCAACGTCTATACCAGTATACCACTTTGTAACTATGGCCGATACATTGCTTCATTCTCTGGTGGTATTAATCTACTGTTAATAAGAAAAAAAAAAAAGTTAAAAAAAGAATCCTTCCTTCGTCTAGCATTGTGACTGCCAATGGCACCTGGTCCTAGCATAGATTTCTTTTATTTTTTTTATTATGATGGCTGACGTATTGATAAGTCGCTTTGGATAAAAGCGTCTGCTAAATGTCAAAAATGTAAATGTAAGAAATGTGTGGATATTGGAACACAGCCTCTGACTGCAATGGAGCGGTGTTACAGCTGCTCCTGCTCCAGCACTCTGGCCTAGTCGTCCGCGCAACATCCAAGTTGAACTCCACGTTGAACTCGCCTGTTAGTGTTAATGACCCCTTCTGTGTCTGAAGGTCACTGAGGTGTGTTTTAGGAGTGCGTAGCTCGGCGCTACTGTTAGATAAGAAAAACGTCCAGAACGATTTTTGTCGCTCAAAGTATCAAGGTTCCTGTATCATATCTATCAGATAAGTATATTGGCTCTAAGTGTATCGGCCGTTTCATGTGGGAGCAATTGGATTATCTGTTTAGTACCCAGCAGTAATACGTCATATGTTTCGATAGTAAGTCGATGGAAAAACCTGCTTTGTCATTCTCACCAGACAACAAGCATTTGCTTATCGAGCAAGTCATGGTTGCTTGCAATTGATGGTCCCGCAGACCAGACTCGTATAGTTTTATGGTGTCAACAACATTTGCATGTTCTGTGTTTCATCTGGGAACACTTTCTAGGTCTTATAATTCTATTACAATGTCGCCCCCTAGTGGATAAAACTAACAGTCCACTCTCTACTCTTTCTTACTCCCACCTTCCCGGATGTGTGCTTCAGGTGGCGGGTGTGGCCATCCTGGGCGTGGGGGTGTGGGTGAAGGTGGACAGCAGCTCTCTCCTGGGGGTGCTGGACAGTATTGATGACGCCCCATCTGAGCTAGCCCAGCTAGCTAACGTAGGCTACCTGCTCATTGGCATAGGGACTGTCCTCGTGGTCATGGGCTTCCTGGGTTGCTGTGGGGCGATCAGGGAGAGCAGGTGCATGTTGCTGACGGTGAGTGACCTTTCAGATTTGACACTTGACCTCAGGGTCACTTCCAGGTTGAGCAACTTTTGGAGCTCTGCAGACCTTTTTTTTTTTTTTTTTTTTTTTTTAAACCTAATGTCGTACCCAATTTTGACCCCACCTGATTTGGACCTTTCAGATTTTTCCTTAATGGTTTCCGTTCTCCTTTCCAGTTCTTCATCATTGTGCTGCTCATCTTCATCGCAGAAGTAGCCGGGGCAGTGGTTATTCTGGTCTTCCAACCATTGGTAGCCAACAAATTAACATTAACACAATTACAAGACATTTTAAAGGAGACTTTCTTTGGCACGACTGACGGTTTTGACAATTGTCTGCCGATGCCATTATGGCATTCTTTATTTAATGATGTCTTCTGATTTCCGTTGAATCATAGGTTGAGGAAATCCTCACAGACCTGGGCGTCAAGATGGCCGACAGCATTAGGAAAGACTATGGGAAGAGTGAGAGCATGACCTCACTATGGAACGGCACCATGAATGAGGTATACTACATGGACACAATGATAACAATACACAGCTGAGTCTACCAGCGGTGGAGTGTGTCACTGCCTACCACCTCCCATCGGCATTCACACCAAACAAACATGTTGATGTTTTAATGGAGATTACAGGCTGCAGGGAAGACCATGGCGGGACGTGTTATGATGTAGTAACAATGTGTCCCTCTGTGTTTCCCTCCTAGTTCAAGTGCTGTGGGTACAACAATCAAACAGATTTCGAGGACTCCTATTTTGTCAACTTGACGTCAGTATACCCGCCCACGTGCTGCAACACAACAGGCCTGTGCACTCCCCGCAATGCACAGTTTTCGGTACAGACTTATTAAGAGATTGGGGGGATAAAGGGAGTGATTACATGTGCTGTGTTAGCTTTTAGTGCTGTATCGCATGGCCAAATAAACAGTCTTCTTCTTCTGGTCTCTTTCAGAGAGTTGATGGCTGCTACACCACGTTTATCAAGCTGATAGAGGACAACGCTCTCATCCTTGGAGGCGTAGCGTTGGGCATCGCTGCTCTAGAGGTAGAGTGGACTTGTCACAGTGACCATCTTATGATGACTGTTGGATAGATGATTCACTTACTTAAACAAATGTATTTGTTGTAAGTCGCTTTGGATAAAGGCATCTGCTAAATGCCATAAATGTAAATGTAAATGTAACCTTAAACTGTTACATTTGCAATATGAGACAAATGATTGTACGGGCACTTCCATTGCTTGGAATCGATGTACCAGTGTCCTGTTTCAATAAACCCTAACCCTAACTCCTAACCCCTAATCCTAACCCTAATCCTAACCCTAACCCTAAACCTATTAGTTTGTGTACGAGAGAATGTGAATATTGGAAGAGTAATATAATATAATAATACATGCCATTTAGCTGACGCTTTTATCCAAAGCGACTTACATTGCAGTGAGTGCATACATTTTTCAGTATATATGGTCCCCAACCTAAGCGTTGTTAGCGCCATGCTCTACCAACTGAGCCACAGAGGACCACAAGAGATGGTGCATAGTGTTGTATGTATCTCAGTGTACATTGTGTTCACTCTTGTTCCTTCCATCCTTTTCAGATCGCTGCCATGATCGTCTCAATGAGCCTCTACAAAAGCATTGGCGATGACAAATAACATCAAGCACTTGGACTGTCCATAACCAACACCAACACCAAGCCTGTTCCGTCAACACCCTAATTGATCATTAAATACGTGTCACTGTCAGATTTAAAACACCTGGATCGTATATTATTGATTATCAAAACATTACTAAATATGATAGGTATTATAGGACAAACAGGAGATACATACTGTGTCTGTGAACGTTTATTCCGTTTATATGATGTTTGAGTTAATGACTGTTTTGTATCATGACGTTCTGTGTTGAGAAAGGAGATTACACATGTTGTAGCAGTCACTGTTTTATTTGAGGTGGTCTGAATGTTGTTATCACTTAAAAATGTTTTAAAAGATATATCTTTTGTACATAAAACAAATAAAATGTACACATAAATTGTCCTCTGCCTTTTTATTCGTTTCAGAAATTCGTATTCACCTATTCTTTTTAGCAGGAAATGATCAACAAGATATTATTTGCCCGCTTTGATAAAGTACTAAGTATAAGGATAAGTAAGTATAAAGATAAGTATTCAATGCGGTTTTATCTAAACTTAACTAAACTTGACAGCCTAATGTTGGTATAAAATAATCTTGGTTCAACTAGAGGACCTACTGTACAGGGTACAAGCCAGCAGAGGGCAGAAGAGGCACTTTGTTTTTACATTGTATCCAGCTACAAATGACGTCGCCTATGAAATTTTATGATTTTTTTTTTTTTTTTTTTTAAACAAAATTCCATTGTGACGCCACTGATTATGACCTCCTGTCCCAGGTCTCCGTCGCCCAGGTAACGGGCGCGTATTGCCACGTGCGCTCGTGCGATTGTCACACCAGGACCAGGTCAGCGCGTCAGCCTGCTTACTGTACATTAGCAAACGTTAGCCTCCGACTGTCACCTGTAAGGTAATTATTGATAAAAAAAAAAATCAATATGAATGATCGAATGATGTTGGTTAATTGATTGAATAACATATAGCTTTGGTTAGTTAGCTTCTGGTCAGGAAAACCAAGGCGGGCTTACCTGCCAACTATATGCCAAGGCAATATCACTTTGTCATATGCATTAGAAAGTTTGTTCCTTCTGCATACATACCGCAAACAGCCTATCCTTCAATAATAGTAACTTGTTCAGCTTTGAGTGGCCAATAGACAAAAAGAAAAAAACAAAACGTGATATAAGATAAAATCAGATAATGATAAGAAAAGATCCTTAATAATAATGTGTGTTTTCCATAGATTGAACCCATCGGTTCATGACCCAGCCATCCTGTCAGTCATGCCCAGACTGCATTACCTGTATGGCCTGTTAAGGTACCTGATGCTGCTGCTCAGCGGCATCATATTTGTAAGTAACATATATAATAATATAAATGTTTAATTTAATATATGTGCCATTTAGCTGATATCCAAAGCGACTTACATTGCAGTGAGTGCATACATTTCAGTATATATGGTCCCAGCAGGAATCAAACCCACAACCTAAGTGTTGTTAGCGCCATGCTCTACCAACTGAGCCACAGAGGACCACAAATACAACACCAACAGCGTTTTCACCACACATCAATGATAACTGATGATAATGCAATAGTTTCACCACACATCAATGATAACTGATGATAATGCAATAGTTTCATGGAGGTATCTTACTAGAATCATGTCTCTGACTCCGCCCACATTGCTTCTACCTGCAACACACCTGTCGGGCATCAAAATGTAGAACAATATACGATTAGAAGTGATGACTGTGATGATCAAAGCTACATCTGCAGTATCACAGCATACACTCAGCGCCATGGATGTGTGTCTCCCTCTCTACTCTCTGTCCCCTCAGATCAGTGGCTTTGTTCTCTTTGGGATGGGCGTGTGGATCAGGTACGGGGCGGCCACCTTCGTCCAGGTCATGGGCTCCTTCTCTGCCCAGCTGGTGACCGTCAGCTACATCTGTATGGGCGTGGGAGCGGCGCTCTCTGTCCTCGGCTTCGTCGGATGCTACGGGGCCTTGAAGGAGAACCGCTGTCTGATCATGTTGGTAAGAGAGGGGTCACATTGTGTGTGTGTGTGTGTGTGTGTGTGTGTGTGGGAGTCTGGGGTCACATTGTGTGTGTTGTGGGAGTCTGGGGTCACATTGTGAGTGTTGTGGGAGTCTGGGGTCAGTTTGTGTGTGTTGTGTGGGAGTCTGGGGTCAGTTTGTGTGTGTGTGAGAGTCTGGGGTCACATTGTGTGTGTTGTGGTAGTCTGGGGTCACATTGTGTGTGTAGGCCTATGAGATGTGCAGTGCCATGCCATAGTTTTAATATCCGTATTATTATATTAGTGTTGAAGAAATGTCATCAGTTCATATCCCAATTTTCAAGCACGTTCATCTTTTCTCACAGTATTTGTTTGTTTTCTTCCTATGTAGTATTTCTTTGTCGTGACGATGATGTTCGCAGCAGAGCTTATCGGGTCCGTGTTCGCCCTGGTCTACAAAGACCCGGTAAGCGATCCCCCCAACAGGGAATCTTCACACACCATCTCAATGGAAAGTTGCAACAAATCCAAAGTTGGAAGGTCAGCAGATGGATGCTAATGCTGTCTCTTTCAGGTGGACGTTATGATCCGCAGAGCCAGTAAGTCGTCTTTGGTGACTTCCTACATGGGACCAGTGTCCTCAGACCCGATATCAGCAGCGTGGAACAGCATCATGATCAACGTGAGCCGACTTAGTGGACTCTTCATTTACCTGGGTTAGGGTTAGCTGGGTTAGTTATGCCCTGGCTGGGCATGCCGTTCTGTACTGTGTATATTACTCCAGCTAGTACAGTTTTGAATGGCAGTGGGCCCACATGTCTGCTTCTTAACGTTTATCTGTTTGTCATTTCCGTAGTAGAAGTTGTGAATGGGTGTAAAGGTTATGGGTGTAAAGGTTATGGGTGTAAAGGTGAATGGGTGTAAAGGTTATGGGTGTAAAGGTTATGCTGTAGCATGTCACTCAATGTAACTCATATCTGCTGCGTGAATGTTGCTATGGACAACCCCTGAATAACCCTGTCTTCACCTCTCTCTCTCTGTCTCTCTCTCTCTCTCTCTCTCTCCTGTTTGCAGTACAAATGCTGTGGCTTTGAGAACTCCACAGAGGATTTTAAGAGCTCTGTGTTCAGCGCCAACACAGGGCTGCTGTACCCCAAGAGCTGCTGTGTTGACATGTGGGCCTCAGCCTGCGACGGCCTCAACACCACCAAGAGCCTGCTGCACCCCGAGGTACAGAACAGCACCCCTCATCACCCCCACCACACACACACACACACACACACACACACACACACACACACACACACACACACACACACACACACACACACAAACACACATACATGCATAAACACACACACACACACACACCTCTTTAATCTCTAATGGTGTGTGTGTGTGTGTGTGTGTGTGTGTGTGTGTGTGTGTGTGTGTGTGTGTGTTTTGTAGTGTGTAATAACACTCTGCTCCTCTGCGCTTTCTTTCCTCCTCCCCAGAGCTGCATCACCAAGGTCATCCACGTCATCCAGGACCAGAGCGTGGTCATCGGCTCCACCGTCGCCGGCGTCTGTGTCATGGAGGTGAGTCACTAATAAACCACACTAATAAAATAAACTAATAAAATAATCAGCTTCTCTGGTGACCATAAAGGGTTAAGAGACATAGACCACATAGCCAGACAAGATGGCCACCGTGTCGGTCTCCGAACGAACAATGGACGCCATTTACTGTAAGCTGTTTTGAATAGAAACATGATTGAGATGAAATGAAAACACAGATCCCTTATCTTGCCCTGGCGTCCAGTAAAATCTCAGGTTTTGACAGTCAGTGAACATGCCGCTGGAATATGGCTCTCTAAGGAACATATGTATATGCCATTTAGCTGACGCTTTTATTCAAAGCAACTTACATTGCAGTGAGTGCATACATTTTTCAGTATGTATGGTCCCAGCGGGAATCAAACCCACAACCGTAGCATTGTTAACACCATGCTCTACCAGCTGAGCCACAGAGGACCACCAGAAGAGCTGCACAACAACACCGAACATCCTCATCACATGAATGAACCATCAGCAAATATGACCGATCCCATGCAACCCTATTTTCAAATAGACATGGTTTCCCCCTCAGGGTTATGGGCTGTTGAATCATTCTATGGTTCCCCATCTAATTTGCATGTGTTTGTTGTGTTTGCAGTTAGCTTCCATGATCGTGTCCGTGGTGCTGTTCGTCAGACTGGGCAACAGCTACTATTAGACCACCACTCCAGCACCTGGGGTCGCGACCTTTAGGCGTCCAGAGCCAACCTCAAAATAAATGTCACTTGCAAATGAAGCCTCTGTCATAAGAATGGGGTTATTATGCTTATGGTAGACATTTCATCATATATTTTTTCTTCCAAGTTGATCACAGTCTTTATGGAAAACCTTGTGCCAAAAGTGTGTGTGTGTGTGTGTGTGTGTGTGTGTGTGTGTGTGTGTGTGTGTGTGTGTGTGTGTGTGTGTGTGTGTGTGTGTGTGTGTGTGTTCCTGTGTGTGTGTTCCTGTGTGTGGTTGTCTGTGCAAGTCTACAAACGCAGATGTAGGCCACACAGGAAAAGTCTTTGACAACAGCGCCCTCATGTGGAACATATCTAAAATGATAACCTAAAATGACACTAAAAGTGTCAAGGCAAGGTAACATCCAGCTCCAGTCTCCCTAGGGCCTCTTCACACAAACGCATCCCTGAGAACCCTCCATGTTGTTGTGTGGTCACCACTTCACACAGTCCGGTCCGGTACAAATGCCGGTATAAATGCCCCTGGGAAAGAGATGAAGGGGTGGAAATGGAATAGCCAGGGGCCGATTACCACCTTGGTCCCCCATGGGAACTCCTCACAGGGCAGACAGCCAGCGACTGATCAGGTCACGGGTGAGGGAGCAGGCAGGGATAATGGTATTATGATGGGTCATCATCACAGTCTGGCAGGCAGGCAGGCTGCACCTCGTTGCAAATTGATAATAAAGTGGCTGTTTGTCCACCGGGCATAAAGCCATAATGACTTTACCACCGTGCCATCAGAACAACTTGGGTGGGGAGAGTTTGAGTTTCAGTCCAGTGTCTGGTGCTCTTTGGATATGTTTGTTGGACACTCTCATAGGTCATATGCAAGACGCCTTCAATCATTCACAGCAGACTCCAGTGTGTTTTGGTTTTCCAACAGTTTAAATTAAGTTTTTACGTTTACATTTTTGCCATTTAGCAGACGCTTTTATCCAAAGCGACTTACCACAAGTTCATTTGTCTAAAGTAAGTGAATCATCTATACATCATGAGAAAAAAACTATCTATGCTAGGACCAGGGGCCATTGGCAGTCACAATGCTTAATCATATGGCTTACATCAGACTTTGTTCTACTGTGTATGGGGTAGAATGTAAAGAAAACCTATACTTGTATGTACAGAAAACCTAAACTTAATGCATTATTGAGCACTAAAGTATTATCAAAATCAAAACAATGAGATGGTGAGACATTTTCGTTCCCACACGTTTTCTTGAAAACTGTAGACTATCTCTCCCCCTTCAAAGCTTCTCGCCACGTTTCAAACACCCACACTTGTCATAAACCAAAACCTTTTATGTTGACAATGTCCCTGGGCCTTGTAGACCATGTACCTGGGTGTGATATAGCTGCCGTTAGGATGGGAATTATGACACCTTTCATTATTCAAACGAAGGTGAAGGCTTGTTGTTCCTTATAAAAAGGTGGTCAACTAGTGTTTCATACCACTGACAGCAAGGTTTCCATTCGGAACCTTGAACCTTCAACATCTGTAACAACAATTTATTAATTTACTGGCTAATAGCTGTTTTTTAATGAAATCCTGAACGATTTTATCCTTAAAGATTTTTACTGTAGCATATCTGTTTATTTCTTTGAAGAGAAAATGGCTTTTTTGATCGGTTTCGTATTTTTCTCAACTTTTGCTGCCATGGCTTTTACGTTTCCCCACAACGCCATCCAGAGCGTTCTAAAGGGAGCGAAGGACTTCGAATCATCAGGCAACGGTCCAGACGAACCCGTTCGGGGAATAGTCAAAGTAGTCAAACTTAACCCTCATCTCCTGGCCCAGTCGGGTCTCTTTAGCCGAGGACTTGCCCTCCACGCCGCACCCAGCAGGCCGAGAGTGCCCTTCCCTTCATTCTTGGCCATGGGACGTCCGGGCCCTGCTGCGCTCTCTGTGCCCTCGGTGCAGTTGCACCCGCGCCACGACGGTCACGCCGGGGTGGATGTGAAGAGGAGACAGGGTTTTGAGATGTGGCAGAAAGCCATGGACAAGAGCGAACACGTTAAGATGTCCATGGCGCTTCCCCTCAACTTGAAGGACACGGCCAAACAGACGTGCGCTGCGGTGCCTTTTACGCAGGTAAGGGATTTAAAATAAACCAGTAGCCTTATTGTCGTTCGCAGTGTCACATAAAACGAATGATTGTTCGAGTAATGTTTTATTTAATGGGTGATGATTGACATACACGTTCTCATCTCATACGTTGATACATCTTTGCTTACTTTTACAGCGGGTGACAGCAGAAGGGTGCAACACGGTGACCGTCCACAATAACTTGTGCTTCGGTCAGTGCAGCTCACTTTTCATCCCGTCCGGGGGGGAGTTCGCGGGGCTGAGCGGAGCAGGGGGACACCGCCGTGCACCCTGTTCCCGCTGCGCTCCATCCAAATCGCGCACGGTAGTCGTGCCTCTGCGCTGCGGAATGGAAGTGCGGGAAAAGCGTGTGATGGTAGTGGAGGAATGCAAATGCGAGACAGGTCGCGAGGAGGCGAGTGTTGAGGCCATGGCCCCCTCGCACCTGTAGCCGAACTGGTTCCTCACGGGTCACATCCAATGTAATTTGACCTTTTCCCTTCAGAAAACCGGACTATTTTTGCTACCTATGTTTATGTTGACTATTTGATATCAAAAGTCATGTCTATTATGTTTGCGTTGTAAATGACAATGTCTGGAATTGTGGACAGATTATGTAGGCCTATGCCATTGTATTTGTGATAGTCTGAATTTGTAATTCAGAGAAAAAAACGATTTGGAGGCAAATGCCACCAAGGCTTGTAGACATGTGACCCAATATTTCGGTCATGCGAATTTCTGTTAAAACCTAGTGGTCAGAATGAGTCATCCACACTGGATGGTGTAATGTGAAATAACTTGTTTAGATTTTCTAAACGTAATTATAGTGTCTTCGTCATTAAAACCGTCTATTCTAAACTGCTTGGCCTACCACTTGTCCCCCCCTCCCTCTGTGACGTCATACAGTTTATTGGCACACGAAAGTTTAAGTCGCATGCAAGGAAATCCTTATAAAAACATGCATTTTTAGTTTTCATCCACCTCATTTAAGTGTTTACTTCTTCCAGTATATTTTATTAAACTGCTTTGTTTATTTGAGTTTCACCAGGGCACAGTACACAGTGCACTTACATCTGAAAGCACTGAGCTTGTGTGTATACCAGCGTTGAACATGAGTACTTAAAAGCAGCCAACATACCGGTAATTGTTTCAGCATGAACACTGAATTATGTATTAGATCCCCAACCCCCCGCAACCAACCACCCCTCTCATTCTCCTCAGTCTCCTTTCAGACTGGTGGGAATTCCTACATCCTTAAACCGCAAATGCACTGACTGGAGTGTTTTCAGTCAGGGCCGGAAAAAAAAACGATTATTCATTTATTTCCTGGCACCTGGACCTGGTAAACTGAACCCATCCCGTGCATCCTATACATTCCCAGGGCAGCATAAAGAGAGGGTTCTTTACATTGACTTGGCATGCTGTCAAAATGGCTTCTTATGGCTATTTGTATTCAGTGTTTTAAAGCATGATGCTTTTGGGGGGTGCCTATTGAGCCCAATCCGATTTCATTAGCATTGCATTTGCATCTGCGGCTTGATGACTATATTTTGGGGGGTTTGGTGAAAAATATTTGCCCCGGTCTTAATGATATAGAATTAGGGGCCTAGTTACAATGAAGTGAATGTGTTTGGGGCGACGGCTGTGTTTGATCCCGGTTACTTGGAGAGGTTGAGAGCTAAACATAATATCCAGTTGATGTTGGTTGTTAGGGTTAATGGTAACTTCGGCCCTGTACCTCAGGAATGCCCCTCCATCTGAATCCCCCTGCTGTTTCTCCAGAACTGCAGCCCTCTGTCCACACGGCCGTCTCCTCTGATATCGATTGTTCATGTCGTCGGTTAACTAAACCGCCCTTGTCCGAGCAAACTGAATGTCTGCTTAATGTTTCTCGGTTATAATTAGAGTTTATTGGGGGGGGGGGGCGGGGGGGTCACACTGTGTAAGTTAGATGTCACACAAAGAGTCTTCATATCTCTTCACCCTGTACCCCCCGTCCCCGTCCCCCGTCCCCCGTCCCCCGTCCCCCGTCCCCGTCCTCCTCCATCCACATTCCATGTGACTCCTGTTCCATTCTTTCTCTCTTCTCTGGAGAGACAGAGGGAGGAAGGAGGGAGAGAGGGAGGAAGGAGGGAGAGAGGGAGGGAGAGAGAGGGAGGAAGGAGGGAGAGAGAGGGAGGAAGGAGGGAGGAAGGGGGGAGAGAGGGAGGAAGGAGGGAGAGAGGGAGGAAGGAGGGAGGAAGGGGGGAGAGAGGGATGAAGGGGGGAGAGAGGGAGAGGTGGAACAAACGAGGTGCAGTAGAGTGCGCCACTTAGCCAGACAGATGTCAGCCCTCTTGCATTGTGGGAGCCGGTGAAGCACTCCTGCGTTGTTAAGGATGCCCTGGTTCCCATGGCGAGGGAAGGGGAGGTGGGGGGATTGGTTCTGGGCTCGGGGACGAAGCGCTGCCAAGTTGAACGCCTGGGGGATCAGATCAGCGTCATGGGTCGCTAAGTGGCCTAGTTAGCGCTTTAAGACGCTCACACAATGAGCTGTGTGATGTGTGAGCGCTTTCTTCAGGGGGGCTCCGAGTGGGCAGAGGGTATCGTAAATGATCACATTTCAATCGGGTCCCGTCCCGTAAAAGGGTTGAAATGTGATTTCCATTTTTGAAAGGGTCCAGGGGTCAAGGCCAGAAATCGATATCAGTTCACATTCCGAGTCCATTACATTGCCAGAGTGAACCACAGCTTGTTCAGGTAACAGTGTCATGTAAGTGCATTGCCTCTCAGTTAACCCATCTGAATCAATTAACCCAAATCACCGATCAAACCAGGCATGTAAATCACAGCCCTGACCACAGCTTGACTGAGTACCTCTCTGATGGGACCCCCAGGCCATCTACATTGTCCCCATATCTCGAGGGCTGTGTTGGGTCCTGTTCTCTACGAGGAGCCCAGACAGTGGCTAATTGAAAGACCTGGGATGGAGACAGTGCACCGGACCTTACCCAAATGCCTGGGGCTCTCCTGGGGCTGAAATGCCAGGCTGGGGGGGGGTCATGGTGCTGGGGGCCTGGGCGATAGCGATAGGCTAGCTGGCCTTTGCTCCAGCACAGTGGTAGCTACATACACACACACATTGTGGTTCTACCCAGGAGCAGCTGGCTACCATTGGCTCTCCGGGAGACAGTGCCCGGGGCGGTGCCAGCTTGCTGGGCGGGTGCTGTGTGTGTGTGTGTGTGTGTGTGTGTGTTTGTGAGTGTGCGTTTGCTCGTCTGTGTGTGTGTATGTGTGTGTGTGTGTGTGTGTGTGTGTGTGTGTGTGTGTGTGTGTGTGTGTGTGTATTTGTGAGTGTGCGTTTGCTCGTCTGTGTGTGTGTGTGTATGTGTGTGTGTGTGTGAGTGTGTGTGTGTGTGTGAGTGTGCGTTTGCTCATGTGCGTGCATGTGTGTGTGAATGTGTGCGTGTGTGTGTGTGTGTGACTGTGTGTGCGCGTGTGTGAGTGTGTGTGTGTGAGTGTGTGTGTGTCTGTGTATGGACAGAGATAGGCGTAGCCGGGGGGATGGGCAGGCACACAAACTGGAGGGCTCCATTAATGAGGACTCTATGAGAGATGTGCCAGGGTGCCAGTCTGTCTGTGAAGCTCCTGCTGCACAATTAGTGGGGAAGGGACGTCTGCTGCTTCCGCCATTGCATCATGACTGAGTGATCTCCGTGCTTTTAGGGGTTTAAACAGTGGGATGTTTTGAGAACGCTTTGTTGTTTCAATTATATGCCTGTTGTTTGTTATCCAAGCCTTTTTCCACGTTGACGGTGAACGTGTGAAATCCGTTCACTGCAGGTAGAAAAACACCAGTGTGAGATGAGAGATCACCGCTTACGGAGGGAGAGAGAGAGAGAGAGAGAGAGAGAGAGAGAGAGAGAGAGAGAGAGAGAGAGAGAGAATGAGAGAGAGAGAGAATGAGAGAGAGAGAGAGAGTGTGTAATGTAGATGGACAAGATGTGTGTTCACAAACAGCATGGCTAACTGCAGGAGATAGCAGTTGTTAATTTCAGTCCTATATCATATTCCCTGACAGACAGAGGCCTGGTTCTGGTGGATTAGAACCAGTACGTGTGTGTGTGTGTGTGTGTGTGTGTGTGTGTGTGTGTGTGTGTGTGTGTGTGTGTGTGTGTGTGTGTGTGTGTGTTTGCGTGTGTGTTTGCGTGTGTGTGTAGCAGTAGTCGGGGTGGGGGGGTAACTGTCACTTCAATGATGTCATTGTGGCAGGTGCAGTGCTGCATGAGATGCAGGTGATGTCTCTCATGCTCCGTTAATAATTCCAATTAAAGTAATTAAGACCTGGCATGGTCTAATTAAGACCTCCGTCCCCCGTCCCCCCCACACACACACACACACACACACTCCCTCGCCCTGCTGTGGGCTTTCACCACCGCAGGCCGCCATGGCCCCCGCCACGTGCCATCCACCCCCCAACCCCCCCCCCCCCCCCCCCTCATGGGTACGCAGACTGGCACCGTTCTCGCCACCCGCCCAGATAGCGCCGCCCGCCCACCCGCCTGCCTGCCCGCCCGCCTGCCGCCTGCCCACGGGCGTTAAAAAAACATGGCGTCTAAAAGCGTCTAAACGGTCCACTTCAGAAGCACTTAAGAGACCCCTCGACTCAACTTATTGTGGAGGGACGACAGGAAGGAGAAAGGGGGTGAGGAAGAGAGGGGAAGAGAAAGGAGAGAGGGAGGGAGGGTTGCCAAGTAGGTTCCTAACGAGAGAGAAGATAGTTTTGTTTTGTTAGGGCCCTTCTTTCCGTGGAGGCGGAGGAGGAGGAGGGGGGGGGGGGGGGGGGGGGTGACATGTCACACATGGTTTTTGGATGGAGGGGGAGGTGGGGGGGGGGTGAACGAGGCTGTGAGGGATGTAGGGAGGGGGCATGGTGTAAAAAGGTTCCTGTCGTTGCCATACGCTTGAATGGTTTCGGGGGTTGTGTTGAGCTGGGGTGGTAGTGACACATCTCCTCCTGTTTACATCGGCTCTCTACAGGAGCTATGTACAGTAAGTTACTGCTGAGGAAGACAGAGAACTCTGCACTGTCTC
>NC_139676.1:12189451-12191951 GCF_951799395.1 Argentina silus
CACTTACTCATACACAAGCTATGCCTGTACTTTCCCATGCCTCCCACTTCACGCCTCCGCCCCTCCCCAAGACACACACACACACACATCACACACACACACATCACACATCACACACACACACACACATCACACACAGGTCCCTTTCACACAGACGGATGAGCCTGAGGTCGACCCCCACCGGTGTATTAATCTACATGCTACACGCCACTCACTGGGACTAAGCCCCGGTTTAATATCAGCCCCAGCAGCCTAGCCCCAGCAGCCTAGCCCCAGCAGCCTAGCCCCGGCAGCCTAGCCCCGGCAGCCTAGCCCCAGCAGCCTAGCCCTGGCAGCCTAGCCCCAGCAGCCTAGCCCCGGCAGCCTAGCCCCAGCAGCCTAGCCCCAGCAGCCTAGCCCCGGCAGCCTAGCCCCGGCAGCCTAGCCCCAGCAGCCTAGCCCCAGCATCTACAGGTCAGACGGTGTCACAGGTAGCAGACATACGTAGCCACGCCGCTATGCTGTCTCAAATGTAGTTGGAGCACCTAGGATAGGAGGAATCCACAGTGAATACCCCCCCCCCACCCCGCGCCCCCCGCCCCCCCCCCCCCCCCTCTCCCCCAGTGTCTATGGAGACATTCATACACTCCCTCCCATACATACACACAGTCCCATAGGCAGTCTATAGACTGAACCCTGAATGCATGTCTCTTGTAAGTGGGGGTGCCACGGTGGTGGTGGTGTGAGCTCATTTGCATAATCTCCCGTTTAAAGAAGGATGCTCTGGATGCTGGGGTGGGGGGTGAGGGGTGGGGGTGGGGGGGGGGGGTGTTAGGAGGAATGGAGGGAGGGAGTGTGGGGGGGGGGTTCTGTGGGGACGTACAAAGTCCCCATTGTGCGTTCCTACTAGGACATGGGGAGAAGGCCTACAGGGCTGTGTGTGTGTGTGTGTGTGTGTGTGTGTGTGTGTGTGTGTGTGTGTGTGTGTGTGTGTGTGTGTGTGTGTGTGTGTGTGGGAGCCACACCTGTCAGGAGCCTGAGGGAACCAGCGAGGCTCCTCTAACGAGCGTGCGTGCGTGCGTGCGTGCGTGCATGCGTGCGCGCGCGGCGGTATTGAGAACAGCAGTGTGTGAATCAGATAAGGTCTCAGGGGTTTCTGTGGTATTACAGATATTTACTATGTGAAGACATGGGAACCTCTTCGCTGCAGTCTTTGTGGACTCCTATCTTCACTCATAACCCGTGTGTTCAGGCACACACGAATCCGATGTTAATGCTAATGCTAATGTACTTTCTGGCACCCACTCCCCTCCAATCACAGCAGCGCTGACAGCAGTAGCAACAACATCATACAATTACTTTACTTTATTGAGCTGTGTTTTTATCCGGCCCAATTGGACTCCAGGAAGTATGGCGCAATCAGATTTTGGGGGGGGTTCGGAATAGTGCCTTAAGTGCTGAAATGGCCGTCATGCTGCTCCGATTGGCGTAACGTTGATGCAAAGCAATCTGCTTAATATCCCCAGCGCGGCCCATTAGATTACAGAACATTAAGGAGATTGTGAGATTTGCACTCTATTGTTTTTTCTTATGGCACCATAGGGGGAGAGAAAATTACAAGGAACCCAGAAGTACGATTTTTTCGATTGGGCAGAAATAAATAAATAAACGAGTGAATAAATAAAGGCCATTGCTCATAAATCCCCCCAGGCTGGAGTTTGGATATCAGCACGATATCTTGGGTGGTAGTTTGGTGAGGTGTATGGAGTCTGACATGCCCCCCCCCCCCCCCCTTTCTCCTTCTCTCTCGCTCTCTCTCTTTCTCTCACACACACACACACACACACACACACACACACACACACACACACACACACACACACACACACAGTTAGTGATAGTACCATTCAGTATCACAAGCAGTAGCAACAATAGAACATTCTATACTCAGTAGAACCTATACCCCTATT
The DNA here is from genome assembly GCF_951799395.1 of Argentina silus. Lineage (NCBI taxonomy): Eukaryota > Metazoa > Chordata > Actinopteri > Argentiniformes > Argentinidae > Argentina > Argentina silus. The sequence continues at coordinate 12,191,401 of NC_139676.1, forward strand.
TAGTGACTACTTAATCCCAGTTTGGTTTGGCTCAGGAGGGGTTGGGACGGGAGGTGGGAGGGGGGGGGGGAGTACACTGTGTGTCCACCAGGAGCAGCGATGCTGGATTCAGGATTCGGAAAACGTTATCGGAGCTCAAAGTCCTAATTCCACAATGGGAAGTCTGCCACCAGTAACATAATAAGTCCACTTTGGCTTAGAGGGAGAAAGGGTTTTGCTCTTGAATCTTGGCTCGGTTGCCGGTAAAGTTCTTAAGGCAAGCGTAAACAGATAAACAAAAAGTAACTGTGCTACATCTGAGCTTCCCAACAGCTGAAATGCATCATAACAATAGCTCCTGTTTTGAGTTTAGGAGTCATGGAGATATTTGAGACGGTTAGTTGTGTGAGATTATAACTTGAATAGATTCTACAGGGGCTGGTGAATGCTCTGTAGTGTGTTGTGTTCATTACTATCATCACTGTTTCATAGGTTGAGAGATGAACTGAGATCTTTAATCTCATCAAAAATATCTAGGAACATTTTATTTACCGATCATTATGTTCTCATTA
>NC_139676.1:12199451-12206951 GCF_951799395.1 Argentina silus
AGGTGCACACTGACAAACACACACACACACACACACACACACACACACACACACACACACACACACACACACACACACACACACTGACAGACACTCACACACACACTCACACACACACACACACACACACACACTGACACACACAATGAGCGCGCTGGCCGTAGTCGATGGCTCAACAAATTCACTCTGAGGAATTATTATTATTATTATTATTATCAGTTGTCCTTTTGTGTGTTTTTGTGTGCCAGCCTGCCTCTCACAGGGCTGGTTTCCCGGACACATATTAAGCATAATCCTCGACTAAAAGGCATCTTCAATGGAGATTTTCTATTTAAAATGTTTTGTCCATTTAGTCCAGGACTAGGCTTAATCTCTGTCCGGGAAGCCGTTCCCCTCGTGTCTTATCTTGCCTGCAGGGCTTCCCGCGGTAATGGGGTGATCACTTAACTCACCCGCCCCGCACTTAACTCACCCGCCCCGCACTTAACTCACCCGCCCCTCACTTAACTCACCCGCCCCTCACTTAACTCACCCGCCCCTCACCCGCCACTGCACTGAATAGTCAATGGTTACTAGTGAGATGTTCCTTTTCCAACGATGCGCCTTTTTTCTGTGGATGTAAACTCCACTCACCCAAATCACAACCCATTCCCCCGAGCAAAGAAGCATCCTGATTAGATACTGATTAGAAATGCATTTCGAACAGGGCCCAGAGGTTTTCATGTGGTCAGGACAAAAACTCTGGGCCCTATTAGAATTCTACATTTCTATTCAGTATCTAATCAGGACCGATGCCTCTTCGCTTGGGGGGGAATGGGTTGTGATTTGGGTGAGTGGAGTTTCCATCCACGGGTGCCTTGCATTGAGAGACTCTGGTGGTCTCACAGTGATGTGAACATATTTACCCTCCACACACATCGACTGTGCCAGCACCCAGCATTCCTCACCCCTCGGTCCGTTGGCCTGTCGTCCCTCTCTCCCTCTCTCCCTCTCTCTCTCTCTCTCTCTCTCTCTGTCTCTCTTAGTTTTCTCTCTCTCTCCCCCCCCGTCTCTCACTTTCTCTCTCTCTCACTTTGTTTTCTCTCTCTCTCTCTCTCTCTCTCTCTCTCTCTGTCTCTCTTAGTTTTCTCTCTCTCTCTCTTTGTTTTCTCTCTCTCTCCCCCCCCCCATCTCTCACTTTCTCTCTCTCTCACTTTGTTTTCTCTCTCTCCCTCCCTCCCTCCCTCCCTCCCTCCCTCTCTCTCTCTCTCTGTTGCTTAGTACTTGCAGGGCGTAAAGGATGCAGAGAAAAAGGAGAAGGGCCAGAAAAGTGCTCCGCACGGCTCAGCTTCTGGAGTGGGTGAGATTTGTAATGCTAGACAACACTCTGCAATGCTAGGGTGGATAAACCCCGCAGACAAACAGAGCCTTGTCCGCTCCGGGGCCTGGGATATATGGCACTTCTCACTGCACTGTGCTGTGGGCCATTCCAACTAGATGGGAGAAAGCACAGTATACTAATTGGCCTGTATGCGCTGAATTTGTTTCTTCGATTCAGATTCTTGGGGAACAAACGGCGGTTCGTCCGTCCCTGTCTTCGTTTGATTGCCACAGCTATGTCTGGTGATAGGCCTGCTAATATCTGCTTGAAAATGAGTCTGAATAGGAGGTCAGACCCCGCTTATGTCGTACGTCACTCACTGGTTTTGGTTTTGCGTAACCTCCTACTCTTTTGGTTGTCGGAAGGCAAGTCGGTTCGTTATTGTTCGTCGTAAGTCGTGTTCTTTGTAAACGAGTCGCTTTTTCTATTGCCTGAAATACCCGCCGAAGTCTTGGAGACTGAATTTGACCTTAGGCTCTGTTTCAGGCCTGCGTCTCAGTGCGCGCACACACACACACACACACACACACTGATGAGACACACAAAGAGATGAGACAGAGAGATGAGACACACACACAGGGATGAGACACACAGGGAACTCTTATTGTTCCATGACTCCTGCTCCATGTTTCTTTACCAAACTGTATAACGGGCGTTATGGTCATCTAAAAAGTCCCCTGAGTGTGAATGAATGTCTCAATGTCATATCTCACCCATTACGCCTCAGACCAGGGTGGTTTTCCAGGAAATGTGATGTGTCTGTCTTTTTTTTTATGATAATTGCCCTCTAATAGAAGACAACTTCATATTTCTGGCCTGTAACACAGTGGCTATTATTTTTCCATAACTCGTTTTCCATAAGTATTTTTATATCCCTTATTTTATAATAGAAAAAAATGAACACAGCAGGACACATTAAATTGAACGGTTGAAGAGGGCTGAACTTTCCTCCCCGGCCGACTGATCCCACAGTTCGGCCCGCTTGCAGGAGCTTTTAAGAACTCACTGCCCACATAATAGTTGGTCTTTAAACAGCGTGGTATCGGTACCATTGTGGTCGCGTATAAGGGGTCGTTAAGGGGGCTGCGGTAAAGACGTGCACCGCTAAGCGTTCATTAGCCCTGAGCTCCTCCTAATTGATGCGTATATGGGTCTGCCTATACTCGCGCTGTGTGAATACAATTAGGGCGTATTACGCACGCCAACAAAAGTTCAACTGTTTGTTTTTTACTCTCTGGAACGTATTATTATGTTCTTTAAGAGAATGCTTTTGCCCCCGTGTTCTCGTTCCAAGTGAAAACGAAGCATTCGAAACCGTTTTTCCCAGCAGACAGTTTATAGTTTTATTTTCCCTTGGCGCTGCGTTTGATAAACGAAATCAAGCAAATCCTCATAACGTAATTCATGATTTTAAATGTGTATCCCGTCATCAAAATGAAGACAAGATGGTTGTTTTGTTATTGTAAACAATTGTTTTTGTTTTGTAAATGCTGATTAGTACCATATTTCATTGTTCAAGCAGACTTAAATCCATTACAATGTAAATATTTATGATTATGAAAATACATTGTGATTATGCAATATGCATTGTGCATTACGCACACCTGACCGTTGCCTCTTGCTATTATGAGGAGAGAGCTTATGGCATAAAGTTCCACCATAGGTCGGATGGTGGACATGTAAGCGTTTTATATTAATTTGGGGATAATTCCACCACCCTCAAAAAACTATTTTTGCCATGAAGAACAGTATATATCTATATAATTGTGTTGTTGCGATGATAGCCTATGCATGTACCTTACAACTTGTTGTTGAACACGTTATCATTATCACTTGTCACATTTTGGTGGTGAAATACATTTGGACGAATTGCCTCAAGGACTAGTTGGATATTTCGCTTTTAAAGGCTCTTAAAGGCAGCGTCCACACGTGGTGGCGTTGAGAAGCAGAAGGTCAAAGGAAGGTGTGAATCAAAAACGAGCTCATCACTCGATTTTATTCACATTCTCAACGAATACAAGCTTTTTTTATTCGATGACGGTTTATTTTATTTACACCCTGACACATGTTATATGCGCCAGAGACCGACGCCTTGTAGTTCATGTGTAGCGCCTAACTGAACATCACATCAGAGGATCCTGTTCTATAAGCATTTATCTTTTACGTGTATTATTATATGTTCGTTATATCGGAACCTGGACACTGTATCAGCATTAGTCCCCTTAGGTAGCATATTCATGTATTGGTCACGTTGCATCAATTCACGTTTCATGGGCATTATTCATCAATATTCGAGTCTGAATATACCTGCGTGTGATTTATTAATTCGTTTTTTCATAATTTTTTCGTTTCCCTTCGACTTAATGTTATTAAAGCTATACGATATTTGTAGGTTATGTTTAAGCTTTTTGCAAATCATCACGCATTTATCAGATTGGATAATATGCTTTTCTAAAATGTCATTTTGAAAAACGGTTCATATAAATTAGGATAACAAATGTATACAGTATTATATAAGTTGTTTGCCAATTAATACATTATATAATTACCCAAAGGGTCTCATTTCTAAGATATTTCTGTTATCAATGGGTGGCTATTTGTGTTTATATAGAATACAATATAACAGAATAGATTAGAATCAAGTATTTTTGTATATTGATAAATAACAACGATGGCTAAGAATTATCCAGAAAACTTACAACTTATTTTCAGTCCGTCAATCGTAGAACTCTTGAACAGAGTTGACTCTTGAACTTTTTCGTTTGAAATGGGCATGGAATGGGCAACATGTTTTGTTTCCTACATCGAATTAGTTTACATGTGAATCTTATCTCTGGCTATTTACATGGAAACCTGTTTTAGTCATTAAAATCGAATTGTTTGAATAGGCCTGATAAAACGAAATATAGGCCTATGAGGATGGTTTGAGTGTTATGTTTACTGACCACTAGCCTAACAGGTAGACTAATAGATGACGGACTAGTATATACAAATATTTAGACAAGGACGAAAATACGTGTTGTTTTGCTTAGCTATTTAATTTTAACCATGGCGTGTCTAATGTCAGTTTAATTAATGGTCCAAGTGGTCAAATTGCTGTGTCAACGAAGAGACAGGCAGCTTCAAGACCGCCACCTGCAAAACAATGGTGAAGTTGTCAGATTAAATACTCAAATATGATAAAGGTTATAGAAATATGAAATATGAGGGAGTTGGCAATGAAAGGCAAACAAACAAAACAGGTTTTCTCTAAAGCCCTGCTTTTAAACACGTTTTAAGGAAATGTTAAACGAATAAACAAAATGAATTACCAATGAATTATAGGTGCCTGCAAATGATTTAATATATATTAGAAATGTGTTTGCAGGCCTTCAGTTCAAAGAAGCATTTTAGTAACACTCATAAAATGGGCTCTAATGAATGATATTATATTCACAGTTAATGTGAATAAGGGAAATTATGAAACTTTTATGGAATGTCTGTATCATACGGTAAACGACCTGTATAAAATCAGAGTGTATTTTCTGCAGGTCAATTATATACCCAGGCCTGTACGTTTTGATCTGAATACTTTTATCAAATCTTATTATGAGTTTATTATTGGCTGATGGCATCCTCATTTCTATGCTTAACCAACATAACCCTCGTGATAAGGTCAGTATTCGGCTACAAGTTATTAATATTAGCCTACCTTAGCTATATTAGGCCTACGTTTCATTAATTGGTGTCACTGGAAAGCAGGTCTCACTGTCTCGATGAAATGACCAACCGCTGGCGAGGTTTGAGCTGCAGGGTTTGAGCGGTTAGGGTCATGTGGCCGTAATAATACAAGTTTTATATTGCTTATTTTGATTGCCTAAATATACTTATATAGCCTATAAGTTACAAAATAATATGATGACGCGTTGCAACATTGACAACGATACACCTTTAAGTAGAGTTGATGCTTCTAAAGATACATTTGTTGCAACCTATTGTTGAATGCGTTAGGAAATATGAGTATACTGTAACAACTATCGTTTCTGCCTCCACGTTTTGCCACGAGACTGTGTTGGGTGGACGTCACTTCACAACCTGCGGCCAAATTGATTTCAAAGCAGAGCTAAACTTCTCGAAACTGCAGTAGCGTGTTATTCATGCGCAACACAGCGTTATAGACTACAGTGGTTTAAAAAGCCCCCCTCGTTTGACACTCTCGTGTCTGAAATAAATGAGGTTAAAATAATAACTTAAATCATAATTCAATTATGTATGAATAATGGATGAAGCCAAATGCGTTGGGGAGGTCAATAGTAAATAATTCATCGACCGTTATGTTACTCCTGATGTGCCGCAGGAATGTTATTAGATGTCTGACTGAATTCGGATGGAAGTGCCGGATAACTACACGAATAGGCCTACGTCAGCTGTTAGGCCTACACAAAACAAATAAACAAAAATAGGCCATCAAAGTAATTGCTTGTCTCTAAAATGCATAATGCAACATGCTTTTGTCTGAGGCATGGTTCTTCTAGACTTTTCCTCTCGTTGGCCTCTGTGTGTGTGTGTGTGTGTGTGTGTGTGTGTGTGTGTGTGTGTGTGTGTGTGTGTGTGTGTGTGTGTGTGTGTGTGTGTGTGTTTGTGTGTGTGTGCGTGTGTGCGTGTGTGTGTGTGTGTGTATGCGTGTGTGTGTTTTGCATGGATCCAGGATTTTTGTGCAGGCCAATACAGTTCACACAGAGCAGGGGATGGTTTTGTACTGTTGTTTAAATCCATATACGTTTTTTTTTTTCTGCTGTATTTTCTATAAAGGCATAGCATATACGTTGTGTTCCTATACTCTTCTAATGAACGTGTAATTGTTTGTATGAGATGAGGGATGTAAAGGACCTAGGAGGACGAGCGAGGGCTAGGCCTCTCCGAGCACTGCTACTGCGCGCGTTACCTCACTCCAAGTTTGTAGCAAAGGCCAAGCTCTCTTACTAGTCATTTTTTAGAAAGTTAAGTTGACCCAAATGTCATCCAGCTCATGAAACGAAGCAGTCTTTCGATTATAGGCCGGCTACGGATTTAGTTCAATATATTTCCATAGACTTGAAATGAATGCCAACGAAACACAGAGGTCCAAGTTCACCCAGCAGGCTACCTGAGCAAGGCTATTCCCTTCAACACCTGACACCTCTACCCTTCACTCCCTCTCTCCCTTCCTCCCCTTCTGCGGCCGGTATACACGAGTCAGTGCATGTAGCCATAATCCCCGTCGCCCGTGATTTAGCTCGAGCCCGACTAATGCTCCTAAACCCCAGCTGCTACCCTGGCCACTCGCTCTACGCGACAGACTGCGAACCGCTCGCAATATTAATAATTCACCAACTCGACGCTTTCCCGCGACCGCAACCGGCTGAAGCTCCAGCCTCGACGCTATACAGTAAACAACTGTCCTCATTCTTATTCAATTTTTAAAAGGGGGCATTAACCTCTTTTGTTGTAGATATGGCGGAGTAACGTCAGCTCAGTGTATAGGCTATTGGTATTGGGACATATCGTCAGAGCCTTCATTTTAGGAACACCAGCAGCTTCGACAGCTCTTTGTGAGCCTATAGTCTACCGATAATGTGTTGCTTGTCCGTGTCGCTGTGTAGGCATTCTGATAACGGGAACGCAATAATGATTTGAAGACTGCAGCGCAAGCTTCTCTTTCATCTCGTCAGCTTTGAGGAGGAGGCGGCGAGGGACCAGGGGAGTCCCCGATTGTGGATCAAGGGGGAGAGAGAGGGACAAGGGGAAAACAGAACGAGAGACAGTGGAAGAGAGAGGGGGATGCAGTTTGGAATAGACTATGCACATTTGGAAACGGGAGCTGATGTTTTAAGGAAAATAAATACGTAAACAAAAAAACTTACTTTCAATCTCAATCTCCGTCCACAGTATTTATTTAATTACACTATTGTCGCATGTCCGGACCACCGTTGTCTCTTGGAGAACTTCACGCCGTTTGCAAGAGGGCTGAAGGACGCAGTGGTGAGCAACTTTGACGCAAACGTCTCCCGAACTTCTTGGGCCGACGCATATTGGAGATGGATGCAACTTGTGCTCAGTGCACTGCAAAGTGAGACGAAGGACCCGAATAACGACAAGTAGCAGAGGGTCTGCGTCGTCCC
>NC_139676.1:12211951-12214451 GCF_951799395.1 Argentina silus
AGAAATCTGTCTCAATTAACACATTTGCATTGGGTGGTGATGGACTCCAAATAGGTCACTGACTCAATTCCCCGCCTCGGAATCTTCCCTCTAAAATGTTAATTGAGGAGAGCTTTGAGATTTCTTCGCTCAAGGCTGGCCATATGGACTGGGCATATGTTCCGTATATATAGTACAATATATAATTCATACAGCGCTCCAGGAGAGCATAGGGGGCTAGGGTACATTTTTTTCAGGGTAGAAGGGGTTCTGGTACAAAGGAAAGCGGTTATGTTCTGTTGTCCCTTCGTCGGCAGGTAGAGAGCGTACTCCTCTGTAACCTCTCGGCTGTCAAGATTTCTGTGAGTGTTTCCCAATGGGATTTGCAGTGATTCAAGCTGGTGGATACAGCGATGTTGCCCACTGCTGCGGTTCAGTTGAGGAGACCATGGATTCAGCCTTTTTAATGCCTTCATAAGCTCTGCGTGAGAAAAAGAGCATTGTGCATTGTGCTCACTTTAATATTAATTCAAAGTGGTTTATGTGGAAAATTAAAGACATTACAAGTTACAGTAACTTGTGCAAACTTTGTAAGTTCACCCATCTATCTATTCCATATGTCTCTAACTCACTCTCTGTCTGACTGTAGCATGCACACACACACACACACACACACACCATCCAATCCACCAGTCAATGAGGCTGCAGCCAATTGGACCAGCCCTTATACACCCCACCCCGTAGTTTTTGGGATCCGGTACAGCCAATCAGAGCAGCCCTGGTGCACCTGACACTGTCTCTGCCCCAGGACGTCCAATCACAGAAGACCCCAGTGCACCTGATGCATTGTGGTCCGGGACGGGTAGGCTCAGACTCGGGCAGAAAAAACCCCCCACACAGGTGCCGTGGATACAGGCCATTAGGAAACACTGGCCAGCCAATCACACCAGGCCCTGCACACACACACACACAAACACACACACACACAGACGGACATGTGTGTCCTGGCAACATGGCCGCTTCATCATGCTCTGGCTATCTTATCACAGGCGGGCCTCCTCTCCCACTCTTCTCTCTCTCTCCCTCCCTCCCTCCCTCTCTCTCGCTCCCTCCCTCCCTCTCTCTCCCTCCCTCCCTCCCTCCCTCCCTCCCTCCATCCTGGCTTTCGCTGTTCTGTTACAGAACCACCGTTTCAACAATGAGAACAGTGTGCCTACATTAAAAATGTGGCCTTGCCATAAAAAGACATGTTTATATGCTAATAAAGATCATTAGAAATCGCACAATCGCAGAAAAAAGAACGTTGTGGGCGCAGATTATCCCCAATAAACAAAAAAAAAGAAAACGAGAGAGAGAGGGAGCGAGGGAGAGAGAGAGGGAGAGACGGAGCGAGGGAGAGAGAGAGAGAGCGAGAGAGAGAGAGAGAGGGAGTGAGGGAGGGAGCGAGGGAGAGAGAGAGGGAGCGAGTGAGAGAGAGAGAGGGAGCGAGAGAGAGAGAGAGAGGGAGTGAGGGAGGGAGCGAGGGAGAGAGAGAGGGAGCGAGGGAGAGAGAGAGGGAGAGAGAGGGAGAGAGCAGTACAGACCTTTCATTGCGAGGAGGGATATGAATAGCCTTTGTTTTCACCACAACTCAGGGCTGTGTGGTCTGCCAACGTCTGGCTCTTATTATGGGGTTTGTGTCTGTGTGTCTGCGCAAGTGGCGTGCACGTGTGTGTGTGTGTGTCTTAATGTGTAAGTGTGTGTGTTGTGTGTGTGTGTGTCTTAATGTGTATGTGTGTTGTGTGTGTGTGTCTTAATGTGTATGTGTGTTGTGTGTGTGTGTCTTAATGTGTATGTGTGTGTGTGTGTCTTAACGTGTATGTGTGTGTGTGTCTTAATGTGTATGTGTGTGTGTGTCTTAATGTGTGTGTGTGTGTGTTGTGTGTGTGTGTGTATGTGTGTGTGTGTGTGTGTGCGAGAGAGGGCATACTCGGGCATGTAAAAATGTATATATGTGTTACTGATTATATGTTTGTGCGTATGCCTGCGTGTGTACGCGTGTACTGTTCGTGTGTGTGTGTGTGTGTGTGTGTGTGTGTGTGTGTGTGTGTACTATAAACACTTGTGTGTGTTCAACATGGTCAGGCACAGTCAGTCCATACACACACCAGGTAGGGTTTTTTGTGCTGGGGAGGGGATAAATGTGGCATGGGGTTTTTGGATTGGCACAATATGTGCACTGCTTTCTATCCGTGAAAGTTGTGAAATGAAATAGGATTTCACAGAATTGTGCGGCAGCGGGGATTTGGGCTCCAGTCAAGCTAAGTAGAGTGGGTTAGGCTGATCCAATCAGTGGCAGAAATGGAAGGAGTGCACATTTCACAGCTCCGGGCCCTGCCAGAACCCTTCCTTAGAATACCAATGAAGCAGGCTGAATGCAGGCGACTACTCACAGGCTGGAATACATCAGCGTCACTCCAATCGTAGGATAGGATGTATGGAACTTGAGTTATTGGCATCCCCCAAACTATGCTGCAGACTT
>NC_139676.1:12219451-12224451 GCF_951799395.1 Argentina silus
ATAGACTAGGACAGGCTATGAAAAAATATGTACATTGTATAAAGCATTTGAGAGAGTGTTAGTTTGATATTTCCTTGGGTATTTGATGTTGGCTATATGACGACAATGGCTCGGCTGAAATATACTCTGTCTTAAATACTCTCACCTTAAGTCACTGATATTGTTAGCCTGAAGGCCTACGTTTTATTTAGCATGATAGCTGTGTTATAACATTTAGTCCTATACGGCCCACTGTTGGTTTTGAATTGCATACATGGGCAGTCCTAGAATCATCCACCAAGTAAGATCTAGGCATATATTAAGTTACCTATTATAATGCTATTGTTGGAAGATCCAGGCATTGTTACTCCTTTTAAAAATAACGAGTGTGACACACAACGCTATAGGCCCTAAAGCATTTTAGCTCATAATGCTTTTGTAATTCTGCAGTTCCTGAGTCTACTTGTATTGTAACTTATTTATCTCACTCAAAACTGGTTATATTAGTGCATATTTTTTTACAATATTAAATAGAAATCGTGCATTTTGTTAAGTATAATCAACGTGCACGGCAAAGGTCACAGCGCAATATAGGCCTTTTTCTGTTTCGTATCTTACAACAAGCCTACTTATACAAGAGTTCACGGCAGTATGCATAATCATTTTTAGTACTGAATGTACTATAAATGATTTATTTATTTCCAAAGTATTTATGTTGTATGCACATGTGGAGTGAACTCCGCGATAAAAACTTCACGGATCGGTTGGGGCTTCACCTATGGCCTATAGCCCGCTCGCTACAGGAGACAGGGCTCCACTTGTTTCTCTCTCTACGAAATAGCCTCCAACATTGTGCATTGTTTATGAATATTCGCAATTTCAACTCTGATTTTCAACTCTCGTTTGTGATAGCTCCCATGTAGGCCAAGCACGCAGTTAAGGCCTATGCCTCATTGAATGAACCTATAGGCCCTAAAGGAACAAGGCGTTGAATGGATAGCCTAGTAATTCGATTTATATTAGTGTGTGACTTCAGTGTTATTTTTTTATTTTCTGCTGTAGGCCTAAGTGTTTATAATTGTAGCATCACTACTGGCACTCCTGTTGGATGCAAAAATATGTCAGCGCCTGTCGCATTGTACAGGTCACTAAGACGTAGGCTAACTTCCCTGGTTTGTCTTAGTAAGATTGAGTTATTATTTTTTTGTACAAATGTGAATCAAATGTTAAGTGTATCAATAATGCCTGATTCATATTAACACTTCCACTCGCGCAACCTACCTCTTGCAAGCGGCGTCTTCACGGATGTGTAACGAGTGGAATGAGTGGTCGTTATTTCAAATAATGAGACAAAAGTGACTTCAGTATTCAGTTTAAGATATGTCGTTGTTGTCAACATATTTTTGTAAATAGGTCTATTCCAACAACTTTGTAATGGCAGTAGTAGGCCTGATGGACATTTTCTAAAGGCTTGGCTCCGCAAAATAGGCCTCGATAATGTCAGCGCTTGCTTAGTAAAACAAACGTGCAATAGAAAGTGTCAGAGCTGGGGTGACAATTATTGGCATGATAATTAGTTGTAAGTTAAGAAGATAAGACACGACTTGCTGAGACACAATTTAATTTTATACTTATGAGGGTTCATTTCCATACTATTCTGACATTGAATGTTAAGATTTGAGATCTCTCGTGTGTTCAGTGTAGAGGTCCAACACATTTTGTGCTTCCTTCAAACTACACCAACTGCATATGCAATGCTGTTTAGTTTGGATAGTTTTCCAAGACTAGTGGTATGTATGAGGTTGAGGTCCGCATCAAGTTTCTCTTTCTTTCCATTAATTAAAATTAATTGGCACCAGATCCTCCTACACGAGCGGCGCGTGCATGCTGCCCATATGCGCGCTACATATTGATCTTGTTACCGCCTGTCATCTGATCTATGGTCCTTGCGAGTAGATAGATTTTTAACCAGTAATTGATTTCTATTCATTGTATTTAATGTAATTTAAGTGAAGTATTAATATCAGGCAGTGTTTTTTTCATGTGGTATTGAAATGCAGTCAAATCTGCTTGCTTTACATAATACATAGCCCTTTTTGCCAATACAATTGATGTTAAAAGCGTAACATAGTTGTCCTTGCTTGCTCTAATATCACGAGAGTAAGATTGCATGCTCCGCAGATTTTTGCGATATAATCTCCCGGCAAATACGTTCATTGAGCAGAGTTTGCACAGGGCTTTCATTAACCTTGGTTTTCCGGTGAGCTCGAGCGTGCGTGTGTGTGTGTGTGTGTGTGTGTGTGTGTGTGTGTGTGTGTGTGTGTGTGTGTGTCTGTGTCTGTGTCTGTGTCTGTGTCTGTGTCTGTGTCTGTGCCTATATGCACAGAATACCACCCGCGGGAATTATGCTCGCGTTCCTCCGGAATCGACCATTTTGTCTGGAGATTTCCTTTCAATTCTCTTAGATTTAACCATGTCGTTAATAATTAAAAAAACATCCGAGGGTACATGCGAGCTGGTTACAATGTAAACAATCGTCAATGCATTATTAATGGTGATAAAAGCTTTGCTGGAATGGACGTGGTCGGCGAGGGACCTTGGGCACCGCGCGTAATGGACGCACTGTATGGATAGCCAAAGGGATACATTTGCAAAGTGGCGCTGGGAGGTTTTTAAAGAGAACATGGCACCGTTTTGCATCTCTGGGATTGGAAGCCATTTCCATAAAGTTTTAATGTAGTTTGAAGGTCGCACGGAGCTGTCGTTAATTAAACACTTTTGTCTGCGATCCAAACGACTGTCTGCGATCCAAATTAGATGTTTAATGCACGTGGAGTGCGACTTTGGTTGTTTTTTCTCGAGGCTGCAGTAAGCCTTTACAGACAGTGCCAATATTGAAGTTTGTTGCAACTCTGTATGACACATATTTAACACAATGCTGACATTGGTGAATGTAGATGGATTTTCATTGTTTTTTTCAAGTAGGCACAGTAATTTTGCCGAATAATTCCCCAAGTGTTTTAGATTTCAAGATAAAATAAATACCGATGCTGTTAATATGGCAGTATGCCTGAGGTATAGTCTATACTTGAAAGCAATATATAGAAAACTGTTTGCAGAAAACATCGTGAGCTCTTCTTAATGGACACTTAATGTTGATGGTGGTTTTGATGGTGGTTTTTTTCAAGATTGCTCTTAAATACAGCGTAGTACAGCACAATTCAGCATTGATTGCGTGTTGATTAGAAAGGACGAGGGCGCCGCACTGTATCGTGTTCGTAGTGAGACCTTGCGCAAAGCAGGAGCGCAGGGTGTGTTTGGGGAGCCACTTGGCCTCCCTCAAGATCTTGGCGGGCAGCGGCAGCGCACACTGGATCAATCAGTGCTCGTTTAACCCTGCATATACAAAATTCACAAGTCCTGAAGTGACCAAAGTTTTGATTAACTACCAAACATCAGTCAATATCGAATTATAAATGACCTATTATCAATATATATCGCCTGTTTTTCCCCCCTCTTGTATTTCATCTGATATCAGGTGTTCCCAAACTCTTTATTCATTTCCATGCCCTTTTTTCCCCCCCATGCTCGTCAGACGTAGGCCTGTCCGTTCACGCAGCGGCCATGTTAGCAGTCAGAGTTATTCTCGCCCGGGTTGGCCTCGGAAGCCTTCATGCGTCAGCGCCGGCTTTTGGTTTCACCGGGCACCGGACGGTGGCGGTGACGGAGGACGGTGGCGAGGGTGTAAGCCGAGGTGGCACCCTTATCCGGTAACACGGCGGGCTGCTCCTTGCCTGCTGCGGCGTCACTTTTCACCACGCCTGGAGCCCGCTGCTGCTGGTGGTTGGTTGGTGGGGGGATGAGAATAGGCATGGGTTTGGCGTAGCGAGCGAGGGAGGGAGGGAGGGAGGGAGGGAGGGAGGGAGGGAGGGAGCGAGGGAGGGAGGGAGGGAGGGAGGGAGCGTGCGGGTGGAGTGCCCCGCGGGGGCGGTGCCAGGCGTCCTGGGGTACATTGTGTTCTCCTTACTTATTCATCTCTTATTCACCTACGGGCCTGACGGAGGCAGAGCTGGAGCACCTCCGCCTGCAGGGCCCTGGGCGGGTGGACAGACAGGGGCTCTGGGAATCACATTATACAGACTTGTGTGTGTGTGTTTGTGTGTGTGTGTGTGTCTGTGTGTGTGTGTTCAGGCCTCAGTATGTATACTGAATGCATCTGTAAATATGCAACTTTATGTCAGTTCTTACATACTGCTTGTATGCCTGTATGCATGTCTGTGTGTATGAACTGTATGGGCAGAATGCATGTCCTGTACATGTATGTATGAATAATCTCCCAGATGTAGAATAGTATCCAGTACCATTGGTAGCCTGGCTCACACAACAGGAGCAGACAGGCGAGCGGAGGTCCTGCGGGAGCCCGTGCAGCGGTCCGGGAGCACCTCCTCTAGTGTATGACGGAACACGTCTTAGAGAGGAGTTAAATCCTGCTCTCTGTTCCTCTCTTATCTGTGCAGTCTTCCTGACCGCCCATGGAAAATGGATTTATCATGCTTTACTGAGGCAGTCGGCAGCACCGGATAATAGGTGGCTGTCCCCTGGATGTGTGTGTGTGTGTGTGTGTGTGTGTGTGTGTGTGTGTGTGTGTACGCATCACCCCACCCCCCCAGCGTGGATTAGGTTTTGGCTGAGCCGAGGCCAGTGGTAGCAGAGGCAGCCCCCGCAGCAGTCCTGTGGCGGTCTGAGATATTGCCGTGGCTAAGAAGCCACATGGCATACACATGTGCACACACACACACACACACACGGAATCTGAGAAAACACACACACACACACACACACACACACACACACACACACATGTTACAGATAGATAGAGTACAGAATATATTTACTCATGCTATTACTTCCTATGACGTTATTGAATCTGGTCAGATATGAAACCCAATTGTCTGTACCAGTAATTAAATGGCTTAGATAGATTGAGACCACAGACTCCCGGCGCACGGCCGTCTGCAGCC
>NC_139676.1:12229451-12256951 GCF_951799395.1 Argentina silus
TGAGTGTGTGCGTGCGTGCGTGTGTGCGTGCGTATGTATAACTGCTGTTCTGCATGCGTGTGTTTGCCCATACACGTGTTTGTGAGAGTTAGATAGAGAAATCAACAGAAACCGTGCCAACCTCCTTGTTTGAGTAAGTGAGTATCTCCCTCTCCTCTCCGATCCCTTCTCCCTCCGACGTCAGTGGGCAGCCGTACTGTATTACGCATATGGAGCATAAGGTATCCAGTCAAGGCAGAGAGATTCATAGCGTGACGGTGTTTATTCAGGCAGGCTTTCACACAGGTGAGACAATCCTGACCTCCATCACAGTATGCACTGCTCAGTGTCTCAGGGTTCACTCACCTAGGACAGGAGACAGGCTCCACAGACACCCTGCTCTCGTAGGCTCTCCACGATTCTCCTTCTCCGTCTCTGTCTCCATCTCTCTCCCTCTCTCTCTGCCCCTCTCTCTCTCTCTCTCTCTCTCCATAATTTTCTCCCCCTTCCTTGCTCTTACTCCCCTCCCTCTCTTGCTCTCTCTCTTTCTCTCTGTCCCTCATCACCCCCCCCCCCCCCCTCACCTTTCCTCCCCTCCTTCCTCCCCCTTTTATTCTGGTCCTCTCCCTCTCCCTCTCCCCCTCTCTCTCTCTCTCTCTCTCTAGAAGGCTCTTCTTATCTCCTCCTGTAAGTAGGATTTTGTGAACTTAAAAGCCACTTTGCTAACTTTCCCTCCAAAACAGCCTGACTGCCCACGATAATTTCTCCATTTGCCAGTCATTGTCCGACGGAATGTTCTTTTCACCTGACAGCTCGCATAGAACCTTTCGCCTCGTGTAAAAAAGCCTTACCTGCTTCTCCATCTTGCCTGTCAGCCCTCTCCTTCTCCGACTAAAATGGTTGATATGCACATATTGAATTTCTTTGGGGATGTGAAGGAATGTTAATGTATCATAACCATATTATAGTACTTAGAGGTGGTGTTCCGTGCCAAGTCCTATCTGGAGAATCAAATCTTTGGACGAGTGCCTCCTTCCCTCCCTCCCTCTTCTTCCCCCCCTTTGACAGAAAAAAAAGAGTCCCCTTTTTCCCTGTAGAATAATATACAGTATTTAAAAGCCCCCAAAAAACTCCTCTCTCAACAATACCGCAGTTGTATTCAATAATGTAATTCCCCCCAATTGGAAAAGTATGTATAAACACTACAACCCATTGTGCCGCCTGATTCTCAGAGTGTTTAGGCCCAAAGGATGTTGGGATGTTTAGTCGTTAGAGAAATAAGTCTCCTTAGAGAGCATCCTGTGTTTCCGAGATGATGTGTTGTTTTGTAATAATGTGTGCTTTTGTGTGTGTTAGTGTAAAATAGAGAAAGGCCCTATGTCCTATGATTAAGGGTTTTTGTGAGGACATTTTAAGATCCTGCCATCTGCAGTTGGGTTGGGCAGGGAGGGAGGGGGGGGGGGGGGCATGGGGAGGGTCATTTAGGGGGTTTCGGTGAGATAAGGACGACAATTCTTGAATTCTAAAAGACATTATCTACGATCAGACTCCCTCGAACTCTGTCCGACCGTCGTCTCTTACTGAAGCACGGTTGTGGTTTCAAGAGGTCAGATGTGTGAGGGTTTCTGTGTTTTGTTTCGGATGGCTCAGCCCGGCTCTGCTCCGACTTCTGGTGTGATGGCGAGGCCACACGGGGTTGTGGTGTCAGGCTTGGCCGGCTGAGGAAGCCCTGCAGCTTTTTAAAGGCACAGCGAGGCGAAGCTCTGTCTTTTTTCATCCCAAATCAGCCCGCCTGCGTCTCCTGACTGACAGCCAAGAAGCCTTCAGCAGCATCTGACGTGGCAGCTAGCTCGCTCCGCTCAGAGAGGAGAGAGAGAAGACGTCCTGCTCGCTCTCTGCTGGCTCCCTGTACTGCCATAGTATCTGTACAGTATATACTATAGCATTTTGTACAGTAATTGTATCACGTTTCTTATGTTACATATATATATATGTATGTTGTGGTCCTCTGTGGCTCAGTTGGTAGACCATGGTTGTGGGTTTGATTCCCGCTGAGACCATATATACTGAAAAATGTATGCACTCGCTGCAATGTAAGTCGCTTTGGATAAGCTAAATGGTGTATATATATATGTATATTATTGTCATATTTTCTACAGTGCTGTACTACAGTACGATTGTATTGTATAAGGTTGTGTTGTTGTATAGTCAGGAAGTAGGAAAAGAGTCAAATCCAGAGTATTGTCAGAAGTAGAGTCCCCAAACCCTACTTTAAGTTTGACTGCTCATTGGTGATTTTGACACACTTCTACTGCAGTGAAACTGGTTCTCACTCCTCGGTCGTCCTTGTTTGTGTACTGATTTGACTGATGCAGACTCCCTCCCTGATGCCCTGTGTCCTCTGGAAGGACCTGTATTTATGTCTGCTAGTGGTGTTGTGGTCCTCCTGAGGTTGCAGGGTACAGAGAAGAGGAGTGAGAGAGCGTGGTGAGAGAGGAGAGGAGAGGAGAGGAGAGGGAGAGGAGAGGAGAGGAGTGAGACAGCGTGGTGAGAGAGGAGAGGAGAGGAGAGGAGAGGAGAGGAGAGGAGAGGGAGAGGAGAGGAGAGGAGTGAGACAGCGTGGTGAGAGAGGAGAGGAGAGGAGTGAGAGAGCGTGGTGAGAGAGGAGAGGAGAGGAGAGGAGAGGAGAGGAGAGGAGTGAGAGAGCGTGGTGAGAGAGGAGAGGAGAGGAGAGGAGAGGAGTGAGAGAGCGTGGTGAGAGAGGAGAGGAGAGGAGAGGAGAGGAGTGAGACAGCGTGGTGAGAGAGAGGAGAGGAGAGGAGAGGAGAGGAGAGGAGTGAGAGAGCGTGGTGAGAGAGGAGAGGAGAGGAGAGGAGAGGAGAGGAGAGGAGAGGAGAGGAGTGAGACAGCGTGGTGAGAGAGAGGAGAGGAGAGGAGAGGAGAGGAGAGGAGAGGAGAGGAGTGAGAGAGTGTGGTGAGACAGGAGGAGAGGAGTGAGAGAGTGTGGTCAGAGGAGTGAAGGAAGGGAGTCCAAGGGAGGAGTGTGGGCAGGAGGAGTATCTGTACACACTCCTGCAGGATGTGTTGCACAGACATTTTTGCAGGAGGATTTGTGAGGGGGGGGGGGGGGGGGCGGCTGACAGATTATTTCAAACAGAGTCGGTTTGAGTTGAAAGAATTTTCAACAGATGTTCACAAGGAAGAAAAATATGTTCAGCTATGTGTTTGCCATTTTGTGTTTATATTTGTGGGTCAGTGTGTGTGTGTGTGTGTGTGTGTGTGCATGCGTGTGTCCTGTGCTCTCTCTGTCGTGTCTGAAGGCCTTGTCCTCTTGCCCCTCATTGTCTGTCTCCTGGCTCTTCCGCCCTGGCACCATGCCCCCCCTACAGGGGAAGCCACTCGGAGCGGGCACCCTTTAACCCTCGCACTGCCAACACAGCACAGGCCAGGTCCTGGGAGCACACACACACACACACACACACACACACACACACACACACACAGGGAGAGGACAACAACAGTTTAGGCTCTAGAGATCCATGGACTGATACACTACTGATACACAGTGACACACTACATGATATCAGGCCAAGCTTTAGACACAAACTACAGGACCACACAACAGGGCCTAGTTGTGAACTGGACTGTGTGATCAGAGACACATTATTACAAGGCTTTATTATGAATTTAGCATAAAATGCGATACACAGTGATACACTACTGATACACCTCATGACCATTACATGATATCAGGCCAAGCTTTAGACACAAACTACAGGACCACACAATAGGGCCTAGTTGTGAACCGGGCTGTGTGATCAGAGACACATTACTTTAACACGATCAGCTTTATTATGAATTCAGCCTAAAATAAGACGCAGAACACTGACGAGACTGTAAAGAGGGGAAGGACTGAGGGGAAGGGCTGGAATGATGAGATGATAACACGTCAAGGACAGGTCGGTCCGTGTGTAGGTGGGGGAGAATGCAGTCAACCCACACAACAGGCGGACGGCCATGATGGCGTCAACAGGCATGTGGTACGCTGTTCTCTTCTGTGCGCCGATGCTAACCACGTGGACGTAATGACAAACTGCATTGCGAGCGGGAGGCGGTCGCTGTCTCTTTAGGTGGACTCATTACGTCAGAAGGCGGACGCCATTGGTGGAGTGGCGGGCGTGTGTAGCCATAAGGCACGGGGAAGTGTTGGAGCAAATCTGTGTTGATACTACCAGGCTATAGTCAAATGAGGAATGTGGGTAGAGAGGTATCTTGCCTGCCAGGTATGTGTGCGTGTGTGTGTGTGTGTCTGTGTGTGTGTGTGTGTGTGTGTGTGTGTAGGGGAGTGTGTGTGTGTGTGTGTGTGTGTGTAGGGTAGTGTGTGTGTGTGTGTGTAGGGTAGTGTGTGTGTATGTGTGTGTGTGTGTGTGTGTGTGTGTAGGGTAGTGTGTGTGTGTGTGTGTGGGGGGGGCGGGGGAGTGTGGTGAACTACAGTACAGTACTACGACGGCAAAGGGAGTTTCTGCACTTGTCTTTTTGGCAGTGGCTATAAAGAATGAGTGTACAAGTTTAGAGTGTGGTTGAGTCAAGATGTAGGGTGCCAGTGTGTGTGAGGGGGGAGGGAGAGGGAGAGAGAGAGAGGGGGGGGGG
The DNA here is from genome assembly GCF_951799395.1 of Argentina silus. NCBI lineage: Eukaryota > Metazoa > Chordata > Actinopteri > Argentiniformes > Argentinidae > Argentina > Argentina silus. The sequence goes on from NC_139676.1 coordinate 12,234,081, forward strand.
GGGAGTCATAGGACAGACTCATAGAGAGGGATGGCAAAAGAAGAAGAAGAAGAAAGAGGGAGAGGGAGAGAGATTACACGAGTAAGGGAGTGATAGAAAGAGAGAGAGAGACTGCAGACCAGAAAGAGAGGAAAGGAAAGGGGGGGGGGGGGGTCAGAATGAATGTGTGTTGGGCTGGTGGCAAGCCATTTGCATAAAGGGTAAGGGCAGCATGCCCGGCTGTGGGGAAGGGTTGGCACCTCGCCTTGACTGGCAGAGGGAGGACTGAGGAGGAATACAAGAGAGAGGGGGAGAGAGAGAGAGGGGGGGGGGGGTAAGAGAGCGAGGGGGGGACAGAGGGGGGTAAGAGAGCAAGAGAGAGAGAGATAGGGCGAGAGAGGGGGAGAGAGAGGGTGAGGGGGGAGAGAGGGGCGGGGGGTGAGAGAGAGAGAGAGAGAGAGAGAGAAGGGGGCAAACTTACTCAATAGAGCATCTCTTGTTTGGGCCTTGGCTGCTGGCAGAGGAGATTGGAGGGAAATATCTGGTTTGATTATCTGCTCTATTCCTGCTTTATTCTTCCATGTTGAGGTTCAGATTAAGTCTCTGCAGCTGTGGAAAGGGCATGTTAGTAAGTCTACACTGTATTTGCGCGTGTGGGTGCACTAAGCACATGAGTGTGTGTGTGTACGTGGGCGTGTATGTGTGTATCGGTGGATACAGGTTCAGAGTGCGAGACGGATAAACCCCTCCCTCTCGTTCAGCAGGAAACATACTGTCTGCTCCTCCCCAAATACACACACACACACACACACACACCCACGCATGCACGCACACACACACACACACACACACACACACACACACACACACACACACACACACTGCCCACTTGACCTTTTCAGGAATTGCCACCCTTGTGGAGGGAGAATGCTGTGCATTCACTTTTACTGCAGCGGCGCAGCAGAGAGAATACCAACCAGGGGACAACTGGGACTAGAATGACCGGGGGACTTAGTGACATATCCGCTGCTTCTCCCTGCCCCTGCCCCTGCCCCTGCCCCTGCCCCTGCCCCTGCCCCTGCCCCTGCCCCTGCCCCTGCCCCTGCCCCTGCCCCTGCCGTGACTGAAATACATCCTCATAACCATGTACACCCTCACTCATAAACACACTCAAAGGCCAACGGGCATGTACACAGACCCCACAAACCCTGCCCACCCCACCCAGTGCGCCGGGCAAACTAAATCAAACGCACCCAAGACGGGGTTAACACGACAGTACTATTCCTTGTATACTGCGTTAACAGTTCATCGACCCTTACTTACTCTGATAATGATACAATTATTATATCAACCAACGATATTGTGATCTCTTGAATTCTCTTTTTAACAGGGAAATAGTTTCCATCAGCGAGGTCCATTTGTTTAGGCCTACAGGAGTGATTTTATTCTGGTAAACGTAGTCCCTCGCTGAAGGAGGACTGTAGTCCTGGTCCCGACTGACTGACTGTCAGAGTCTCTGGAGTGGTGTAGAACACTGTCAGGCCTTCGCCACAAATGGCTTCCAGACTTTCACACATAGTAACGCGTCCGAGTGTAAACAGGGATAATTATAAACGACGCACCAACGCATGTTGAGCATCAATCTGCCTCTCTATAGGAGAAGAGAGAGCCTGTTTATTTTTCCTTTTCTTCGGGAAGAACGTTAAGGGGGGCGAACAAAAAGCGATTGTGTCGCGGTCGGTTTCGAGTGGCACCAAAATGGCCCCCTTTACTCCATGAATGAAGCTTGGTGGAGATTATTTAAGGGACATGTATAGGAAAGAGTGGGGAAAAAAAGAGGGAACGATTCCTGCACTTTAGTTTGATGATGTGTGTGTGTGTGTGTGTGTGTGTGTGAGAGAGAGAGAGAGAGAGAGAGTGTTTCTTGGCAATGACTTTATATTTATGCCTTTACTTGTCTGTAGTTTAAAAGCGTATGATTCTTGCATGCAGCCCCGTCCAGGTTTAATAGCAGTGGGTATTCTGTAATCCTGGTTGTCCTGTCCTGTCCACCTTGCTTTTCCTGCGCCCCTCGTGGGAAGAAAACATGGAAACTTGGCTGAAGACGGAGGCTTTTTTTCTCCCGTTTTACACAGAGCGGTCTAAAATGGCAGCGTGCTGCACATGAATGCAGAAACGCTGTTTTGTGCAAAGTTAAGCAGCAAAAGTGTGGTGAAGGTTTTTATAGGATTTTTATGCAAAGCACAATCACTTTTAGAAACCTCACACCAATTCCACCGTCCAGAACTCCCTAGAAACTAAGCTTCAGCAGAGCAGTAAACACACACACACATACACACACGCATGCGCACATACACACATGCACGCACACACACGTACACACATACGTGCACACACACACGCATACACACGCATACACACACACACACACACACACACACGCACACATGGAAAATAGCTCAAATCTCAGGCACTCTTTCCCTTACATCATTGTACCTGTCAATATCTGATTTTACGGAGCAGATGTCAAAGTTGTCCTCCAGATTCCAACCATGGCACGCTGGTCGGAGCGCAGCTTTCCAGTTCTCTGGTTTTATGGGATCACAAGCATGCGTGCATGTCCCTGTACACACTGCTGCTTACCTGTCACTGGACCGTCTTGATTTAGATCCGAGAGGTTCAAAAGGTAGAATGAAGTCATGCGTTCCGAAACACATATCCAGCCTAATTTAATTTCCTCTGACAACTTTGGCCCTCAGAGTCATTTTCACATATTTATAAGCATCACAGGAATAATTGTGTTGTCTAAGAAAAGGTGTAGCTAGCACTCAGGTGAGTTGAATTCCATTTGTGAGAGGGATGAATGGAGGGCCTGTCTGTTGAAGGTCCTGTGGAAATGGCTCTTAATTCACATGAGTTTGAGTTTTTGAGGATTTGACCAAAAATGTAATGTGTTTTGAAACATAAAGAAACAATGTTGAAACAGTTTTCTAGCTGTTATTTGTTCTCTTACTGTAGACTTTTCTAATAAGAGCAGAAATGTCTGAGGAAATATTTATCATATTAACAAGGAAATTATACACATTTTCTGTTATAGGAATTGGACCCAAAATGCAGAATTGTGTGAATTAAAACAGCTCACTCATTAAGAGTAAATTTGCTCTCACTTTAATCATACTAAATTATTATAGTCATAATGATAGTAATATTATAATTATGGTAATAGTAATAATAATCTAAACATTGCCCTTTATTATTGAAAATATACAGAAATAATACAATTTAATTTTTAAATTGATTACAAACATATTTTCAACATCATTTTACCTCAATTAACCTTTTTCATGCTAAATCACTGCATTGAATAAGCAGTTTGAAGGTTGTTTTTTTTTCAAAACCATCAAAACATTTTAGGCCTACATTCTTGATTTCAAATCAAACCAAAGATTTCCATTGGTTTACCAATCTCTAACCCTAAACCTAACCCAGTAACGAGATTGTGTGAAATTATTCTTGGTTGTTCTATTTTTAAGAGAAAAAAGAAACGTATTTAATGAAGTACCTTTTCAGACAAATTGGAATTGTGTAATGTTCTTGTGTATTTTACTGAAAGGACTATCATATGTCAAAACAGTTGTAGTTTAGACTAATTATTTTCTTCAAGGAAGCTTGGAGCCAGACTTTTTTTTCCATGTAACCTAATCCAAACTTACAAACATTAGGCCAACTTTTCATTGATAAAGGGAACGTTTAGGTGTTCAACTGGTCCACGGAAATCAAACGATTTGATAAACATGGTAGTTGCAACAGGAGAGGGAAATATCAAAGCATTTGAACGAATGTCCGACTGACGCTGATTCTGAGTTGTATTAGTTGTCACTATATAGCCTGGATGTTGTTTGAAATATATATATATTTTAATTAGGCATGTGTTTTCTTTTTCTTCTTCTTTTTTTTTTCCCTTTTTTTTTTAAAGAAAAGTGATTCGATGATTTATTGGATTATATCAAGGTGTGGCACGTCGGTGGATTTTTGTGATTGTGGAATTCTTTTGATAATATCAGGTGCGTCCTTACTTGTTTAAGATCATACAAGAACAATCGCCAAATGTGTCAGTGACTCACAACTTGCATGAATGAACGTCATCCAAGTCATAAGAGCTTTGAAACGAGTTGAAATTAATTTCTGTTTGTGTGATTAACTAAATGTGAGCTCTCTCTCGGCCTATTTGTGAAGTATGGGTTGTCATTCTGTCCAAGCCTATTTAGCCTTCCGAATCCCTAAGGAAAATCTACCATTTATTTAGTTATATTTTCTAATTCACAAAACGTGTGATGTTATTGGTGGATTTTGTTTTTGGGAGATAGGCCTCCTAACGGCACGTCTATTTGACATGGAGGGGGTTAATTCTGAGTACCAGAAACTTGTGTAAATTCTTCATCAGTAACACTGGCTTTACATATACAACACACAACATTGGCTACGTTTAGAGGAGTAAATGTTACATTTTCTTTTGTGAGAAATTGGCCCACAGAAGCTGACCTATTTGGCTAGTGTGTGCGCGCGTGTGTGTGTGTGTGTGTGTGTGTGTGTGTGTGTGTGCTGCTTGAGCCTCGCGCCTGTCGATAACGCGGAGATTCCACTTGGACCTGTTTTTACTGAGAAGAAGCGCGAGGCATTGCCTATTTTACCAGACGACTCTGTGAAATATACCAAGACAGAGGAGAGAGAAGTCAGAAATGCCGTCGTGCAAAAGTATCAGAGAAGGAGCGGCTATATAGCAAAAAAAGACTTGTCTGGAAGAGCTTATAATTTACTGGTCCCCACAGCAAGGAATTATTTCCCCCCTCGGCAAGGTTTATTTTTTATTTTTGAGCCTGTTGTAAATCTTGGCACCGCAAATAAATTTTGTGCTGAGTGTCTTTTTCATCTACCTGCGCCTCCTTGGCTATTCAAATACTCTTTTGGCAGGCCTTTCAGGTAGGCTACGTGCTCACTTTAAGATAAAGAAGATATACTTGAATGTATGCATGCTATCAATTGAAAAGCGCTTTATTTGACTCATTCTCTATACCTTTGATTTAAATGGGGCAGGGTTGTGCTTCCTATTGAATAGGCTATGGGCCATTGCCTAATCTTCTTATTTACAAAGGCCTATTAAAAATCCTGACACCTATGGCTTTCATAAATTTCACATTAACAGAAGACAGTTTTGTACATTTAATGTATACTTCATTACCAGTATAACAGAAAGTTTTGTCTTCAGTAGACTATCGAATGTCGGGCCTTTCTCTGAGGTGGGAACCGCGTTTGTCCGACGCAGCGTATGGCCTGCTGATGATGTCAACACCTTATTGTTGGTGTTACAAATATTACACAGACCACTACATCACCAATATAGGCATACAATTGTGTCCATTCGTGGTCTATTCCACGGCCTAGGCTAGATAATGGTTATAAAACATTTGGGTAAAAAAAAAAATGCAACAATGAACCGAGTGGCTCGAACCTGCATGCGCGGGTAAACGTTCGGCCTATTATTCCTTTCCTTTGTTTGTCTTTTTGGCAGTTGTTTTAATGCACTATACGATTCCAAGTATTTTCCCGCTGTTCCTTCTTAAAACTAACTGCTTTGCCACTCTCTTCTACTCTCACATGCGCTCTCATTTGTTGAGAAACGAAAGCGGGGAGACGAGGAGGCTGCCTGTCTTGCTGCCGAGTGAACAAAGGTCACAGTTTTAGAAAGAGAGGGTGTCACGCAGAGATAAGATGAGCTCTCTCTATAAAAAAATACCGCAGAAAAGAGAGAGATAGGCCTACCTATGCGGCAGGCTGCAGGCCCGCGGCACGGCGCTGATAGCAGGAGGCGGCAGCCCCACCGCCTGCTGACTATTGGGCAAACACTACAATGCACTATAACTAGGCATGTACCTCCACTTAAAACAAGAAATACGTTTTGAAAAAATATATATAAATTGCCCATATTAAACGGTGGGGTGCCATAGACTCATGTTCTGGCCAAAATAATACAAATCTTTCTATCTTTGCAAACTGTGCATCGGCCTGTGTGAGAGTAGCCTATGGGGCATTTTATTTGTTGTTTATGGAGCGGTCTGAAGCGGTCCAAAGTATGAGGATAATAGGCTTGACGCATGAGATTAAACTGACAAATCTGTCAAATGTGTGGCTTTTGAAGCATTGGATTTGATATTGAATAGTTTTCAAGCCTATATGTGATATGGATTGATTTACAATATTTAAGTTGAGCTTGCTTACTTTGGTTAATCTAATAGCTGATTTCTGGGGTATTGTACAGCATGTTATGATTACATATGTTGTATGAATAGTACAATGTAAAAAGAAAAGAAAAAAAAAGAAAATATTTAGCTATTATGCATTTGAAACTTGGATATGTTTTTCCATGTTTGATATTCAGTCTGGTTTGCAGGATGTTATTCAGGACGTATGTTAGGCCTGATAGTTCACTGGTTGTGATAGAGCTAGTTCTGCAGTCATAGTGTCACTCCTCTGCATTGGCTAACATTAATAAAGAAAAATGGATCCCGGCCTCAGATTGTAAACCACGGTCTGACTGGGACACACCTCGGCCATTATAACCCACACACTTTCCTTCTCTAATTCTATTTCCTCGTCTTGTTTTGCCCACAATTTTCCTCACCCTGTACCCTCCTTCCCACATTTTGTTGCGGGCAGGCGGACAGGCGGGCGGGCGGGCGGGCGGGCCGGATGGCGAGCGTGTATTAGCATGTGCGATCCGTTGCCAGGCCCATATTGGGCTCTAGCTTCCCACTCCTCAGCAGGTCCAGCCAGGCGGGCCGCGGCTTCCCTGTCAGGGAGAGACAGCAGAGGCTATGTTCCCACAGCCACACTAGCGTACTACGGAGTATGAAGCCATGTATTGGCCATGCATTCTAAGTGCTATGCTAGTGTGGCTACTGAAACACGACCAGAGAGACCAAGCTAGGCGAGATCTGATGACCCTGGGAGCGAACCAGAGGATTCTGGACTTTGTAGGGTGTTCAGAGACTAGCCTTCGCTCAGCGGGTGCTGGAATATAGGATCAAATAGGGCCTTCTCTTTGCCAGGGGACCGAGGCCTACGCTACATGATTTAGGCTTGGGTTTTGACAATGTCTTTGTGTTCCTTTGGCCGATGTTTAGCTAATTTCTCATCATTTTGAGGTTTTTAATTCATAAATGTGTTGTTTTCATTTATACAAATAATCATATTACAGTAGAATGATATTATCCAGAGTGTTTGAATTAATCTCACTATGAGTATTTTGTAAAAAAAATATTTATCTCTAATATCATTATCCTCTTATCATATATATATATATATATATATTAAAAAGAACCCTACTAAATCTGTCCAGTTGAGCAGTAGGCACACTCCTTCCTGCCGAGGTCAGCCAATGAGAACAGGAGAAAGCAGTAGCCAGAGGGCACCCACAGTCCCTGTGTCACAGCCCCGTAGTTCAAAGTGCATGATACTCATTTACCTGATGCATATTTCCCACACCGTGTCGGCATCCATATGTGTTGCCCTGAATCAGTGGGTGTACATGTTTATATGCAAATTGCACTATTTTTGTACTATTTTTGTACTTATTGCTAGGAGGTCGTGTATTTCTCTGATGCACAGAGCTAGGACACCTTTGCGGCTTGCGGTGAAGGGAGCCTTTCGGGAGCCTTATCGGCTTGCTGTCGTGAACAGTATAAGTTAGATCTACGTTTAAGAGATCCACTCCATTACTACATTACTCCTGTACTCCTGTACTCCTGTACTCCTTTACTACGCGTACGTCCCCATTGTCCATTCAATCCTCTCACTCGTGCTGGAATGCTCTCTAAATTTGTAACAGAAACTTTTAGTGTGTGTGTGTGTGTGTGTGTGTCTGTCTGTGTTGTCAAGCGGCGAGAAAGGGGGCCAGTTTTGGATTTGAAGGGTGCATTTTGAAACAGGAGAGCATGTTTTTGGATGTATTTTTTTTTTGGATGTATTTTTTTTTGTGTGTGTGTGTGGGGGGGGGGGGGGGAACGGGGGGGGGCGGGTTCTTCTCTTTTCCCCCCTCTTTGTTTGTGTGGCAAATCCAGGAGCAGCTGTTGGTCTGAGGGTCTAGTGGGATTTTGGGGCTGTGTTTTCTCATGCCATCCCTTGCCAAGGTGGTGGTGTAACACAAGTGGAGAGAGAGAGAGGGGGGGGGGGGGGGGAGGGGAGGGGAGGGGAGGGGAGGGGGGCTGGCTCTGGGGGGGGAGGGGTGCATTGGGAGAGAGCGTGCTGGTTTGATGAGATGGTGGTGACCATGTTGGTGACGGAGGCGGGATAGGTGGGGGCGGATGGGGGAAGCGGGGGTGGTGGTGGGGAGGGGGGGGGGGGGTCAGGGGGCGGGGGCTGTCTGGATTGGTGCATGTAAAATTAATATCCTCTGGACTTTGCCTTTGCACTAGATTGGAACTTGTCTATTTGGCTAATGACGTGCCTTCTGCCTGAGCCACACACAATCCCCCCCTCCCTCCCTCCCTCCCTCCCTCCCTCCCTCCCTCCCTCCCTCCCTTCCCTCACTCCCTCGCTCTTTATCTCTCACTCTCTCCACTACCAGCCACCAACCCCCTCCCCCCTCACCCCCCCCCCCCCCCCCCCACACACACACACACCCCTCCTCCCTCCCTCTGCCATCTCTCTCTTCCCTCCCTTTCAGCGCTCGGAGCGTGCGTATTGGCTGGGCCGTTTGAGTCTCGGTGCCAAATAGGTGGGCCCTCTGCATGCTGGCACAGACTCAGTCAATGGTTAGGGAAGGAAAGTGGAGAGGAAGAGAGAGAAAGAGAGAGAAAGAGAGAGAAAGAGAGAGACAGAGTTGGAGAGAAAGGGGGGAAAAAAGAAGCTGCACTCGGGTTTGCCAGCGGTCGTACAACACTCTTCCAACATTGATTCGGTCCTCTTGTTTTTCTTTTTTTTCTTCTCTTCTGTCCGCAACCCCCCCCCCCCACCACCACCACCCCCCCCCCCTCTTGTCCGACTCTCTCTTACATTCTCCGTGAGTCTTATGCAGAGCCTACAGATCTGAACCAACACCTCGCTGACGCTTCTGCCAAGCATTTTCGTCTTTTATCAAGATTTGTTTTTCTTTCCTTTTTTTTTGCAAGTGAACAAAGAAGCCTCTTTTTCTTTTTTTTTTCCTTTTTTTTTTTTTTTTTAAATTTAAATTCACAGATTGCATCGTTTGTTTTTATTTTAATTTTTTTTCTCTCTATTTCATTGCATGGTTATAAGCTTAATTGAATATTATTATTATTTTTTTTTTTTTTTAATTTTCCTCCATTTTTGAACTTTCCTCGACTGTCTTTCTCTGTTGTGTTCTTGAACACCTCTTTCTGCAGCTCTTGCTACACTACCTCCTGTGTTCCTGTGCTGGTATTACACCATTGGCACTGCTCCTCATTCTGTTTTGGTTTTCACTTGTTTTTATTGGACAATTTGTCTGCCTTTCCCCCTCGCTTAAATCTTCGTCTTTTGCAATTTTCTCTTTTGATATTTCTCCATTTGTTTTGTAATATCACACATGGCTGTAGTTGTAGCGGTTGGTATTGACTCAGTAAACCAGTAGCGAACTGGTATACTTTTGATTTCTTTGCAATCGGTGGGGTGAATTTATGATGAGAGAGCAACATGGTAACTACAAACCTATATTTTTCTATTTTCCCTCCTGTGTTTGTTTTGTGATTCGTGTTTTTAAAAAAAAAAAAAATATTGATTGAATTTCATTCTTGAAGCAACTGCAAAAAAAAAAAATGTTTGTATGTTTGATTTTAATAAGGACCGGTGGAGATGTTTCCGGTTGGAATTTGGGTTTTTTGTTATTGTGAGAGCTAAGAGATTTGCCAGGTGTGATGGTATTCCTGATGGCAGTGTCAGCGCTGTGTTACCATGCCATCATCTGTTTTTGCATGAATGAAAAGATAATGCAAAAGTGCCTTTCTGCGTTTTCAGATAACCTTTAGTTAAAAGTGCTTCTAGAAAGATCTTAGCCTCACTTTATTCCGTGCCTGTTATTTGCATGTTCATTTATTGTGTGCTGCTGAACTGACTGAAATGTAGGGCTTCTGAGCAACAAAATGTTTGTTACATTCTGTACACTTTAGAAATATCACATAGTTTACCTCTCATTTTCATTCCCTTAGCGATCAGCAATGTGTTGTTATGTGGTTGTAAGTGTGATATTGTGTGTTGGGTTGAGAGTGCAGCCTGTCTCTCTCTCTCTCTCTCTCTCTCTCTCTCTCTCTCTCCCTCTCTCTCTCTCTCTCTCTCTCTCTCTCTCTCTCTGAGCGCCTCTCGCTCATTCTCTCCGTCCGTTCCCACCGAGCAGGCGCCGTTCCTCCATGCTGCGCGCCGGTGCTAACTGCCTCTCCTCTCTCTTCCCCTCCTCTCCTCCGCTCCCCCTCTCCCCCTCCTTCTCCCCCTCCCCGTTCTCCCCCCCTCTCTCCACCACCTCCTCCTCCTCCTGCTTCCCCCCCCTCTCCGCCTCCGTCCAGGATGAATTCCACCCCTTCATCGAGGCCCTGCTGCCCCACGTCCGCGCCTTTGCCTACACCTGGTTCAACCTGCAGGCCCGCAAGCGCAAGTACTTCAAGAAGCACGAGAAGCGCATGTCCAAGGAGGAAGAGCGCGCGGTCAAGGACGAGCTCCTGGGGGAGAAGCCCGAGATCAAGCAGAAGTGGGCGTCGCGCCTGCTGGCCAAGCTCCGCAAGGACATCCGGCCCGAGTTCCGCGAGGACTTTGTGCTCACCATCACGGGGAAGAAGCCCCCCTGCTGCGTCCTCTCCAACCCCGACCAGAAGGGCAAGATCCGCCGCATCGACTGCCTGCGCCAGGCCGACAAGGTGTGGCGGCTGGACCTGGTGATGGTCATCCTGTTCAAGGGCAGCCCCCTGGAGAGCACGGACGGCGAGCGGCTGGTCAAGTCGCCACAGTGCTCCAACCCCGGCCTGTGCGTCCAGCCGCACCACATCGGAGTGTCTGTCAAGGAGCTGGACCTCTACCTGGCCTACTTCGTCCACTCACCAGGTCAGTGGTACCCCGACCGCCCCCCCCTCCCCCCCGCCCGCCAGTCAAACAGCAACACACACTCACACACACACACACACACACACACACACACACACACACACACACACCACACACACACACACACACACACACACACACACAGAAAAGCAAACAGAGCTGAATGTTGGTTAATTATTCTTTGGGTAATTTTTTTCCCTGCACTGACAGGAATACATTTTATTGACATTCTTTTATTTAACTGCAAATGTGTTTGTGCAGCAGCAAAAATGTGTGAGAACCACGACACACCCAGGGATTAGAAACAAATGTAAACACAAAAATCATAAAATGATAATTTAATTTAATTTCACCTGATTATAATTTATTAGGGCAGGTGTGTTGGCAGTAACAAAGAGAATGTGTGAGTGTGTGTTAAAAAAAATACATTTGCTCAGCACAGGCTGGCAACCATGTGTTTACATGTGTAAACGCAAATTAGATATTTTGTGAGTGTGTATATATGAGCATGTATTTTGCGTTTATGAGAGAGGAATTGCGTGCGCATGTGTGTGTGTGTGTGTGAGTGTTAGTGTTTACTAGAGGCAGTGTGTGTGTGTGTGTGTGTGTGTGTATTGGGGAAGGCCGTTTTAGCTGGGATCCTCAGTTGGCCGAGGCCCAGGATGTTGTGAGCGGTGAGCTTCCTGCTCTCAGGCCGCAGGCTGCCTCCTCCGTCTGCCCGAGCGCCAGCACCATGCAGAGCCCTGGCTGCCAAACACCGTCTCAGCCCCCCGCCGCTGTCGCACACACACACACACACACACACACACACACTCACGCACACACACACACACACACTCACACAGCCAAACTCTGTCTTAGCTACTATCGCATTCACAAACACAGCCAAATACAGTCTCCGCCATCGTCGCGCACGCACACACACACACACACACACACACACATACACACACACACACACATTGCTGTTATAGCAATAACACACACATTCGGGCAAAGACCATTTGAGAAAGCACGGGATACAGCCAAACATCATTGTATCTCAGCCACCACCACCATACACACACTCTCACCCACGGCCAAACATCCTCCCCACCCCGAGTGCGCGTACACACACACGGCCAAAACGCTGGCTATGCCGTAGCTTCCTCACACGCAGCCAAACACTGTCACCGGCCACACACAACGGCACACACACTTCCACACAACCAAAGACTCCAATACACACTCCACCCAGCCCTTCGCTCGACCGCAAAGACACACACACTGCCTGCCTAACATTGTCCTAGCCGGTGAGGGCGTCCACATTTTAAAATACTGACTCATACAACCTCACACACACACACACACACACAAACACACACAATACCAAACACTGCCTGAGCACACTCACACACACACACACACACACGCACACACACGGCCAGCTCAAAACACCGTCTCATACGTTGCTAACACACACGCGTAGCCAAACGCGTCCTCAGCCGGCGTTCACACACACGGCGTTCACACACACGGCCCGGCCAAACAGCCAAAGCCTGGCAGAGCCTCTCCCTCCGCTGGCCTCGCGGTAGCTGCAATAAACCCTAGGTAGCAGGGAGTATGGACTACGACTGCGTATTACTGTGTGTGTGTGTGTGTGTGTGCGCGCGAGTTCTATTATTAGAAATGTCATTGACTTTATTGCTTTGTTGTAATTGTTATAATTTCTGAAAATCCTACATTTCGTGTAATGTGCCGTAGAATGGATTTTTTTGTTGTTGAATAGGATTAGGGTAATTTTGGAATTTTTTGCAATGCCTATATAAAACCTATTTATTTTCCGTGGTGTGCTATTTCAAATTGAATATGCACGGTAATGCCAGAAATATTATTTTAAAATGTTTATACTGTGGCTATCATGAACTTAATGTGTTTTACACACAGTTTGCTTTTAGCTGATTGTCAGAATAATTTAGATGGATCCATATGGATTGTAAATTTCACACATCCAATCAAAGTACCTGGACTAGTGATTGAATCCCATCGAGTCAGTGTTAGAAATGGGATCAGGCTTAAAGGGAAACTGGACCCTAGGTACTACATACGCATGTCATGACTGTGATTCTACGTAGCACACCTGGCATGCGCGGCCCATTGTGGCGTGCTGAATTTACGCCACGACATCTAGAGTGTTCCCCTGTCCGTGTCGGTCCTATTATATAAGCATAACTTATATGCGTGGTGGTGGCTGAGATACAATGATGTTTGGCTGTGTGTGTATGTGTGTGTGTGTGTGTGTGTGTGTGTGTCTCTCTGCTGCATCCGCCAGCTCGTCGCTACGCTAGCACGGAGACGCGCGACGCCGTGTTTCAGTCAGGCAGTGGAGCAGGCAGCATTTCTACACTGTGTTTCTACTAACAGGGCTCTGGGGCTGCCCAGCGCAGTGCCCGTTCATAATGGGAGCTGCAGTGTGGCCTTATCTTATCTGGCTAATCCAGTGTGCCCTGACGCTTTTATCTGCCTCCAGAGAGCTGCGGCCCAGGCCCCGGGTCCTGGTGTGAGAGCCACTCAGGGCTGCAGGGACAGGGCAGTGCCGTGCCAACGCGCTCCGGGCCCTACCCCCTGTTTCTCCTCTACGCTCACGGCTTTCATTTACTTTCATTTACCGTGCAAAGTTAGTTAGGCTTGAGGACAGTGTGAAGTGTGAAGGGGGTGTGTGTGTGTGTGTGTGTGTGCGTGTGCGTGTGTGTGTGCGTGTGTGTGGGTGCGTGTGTGTGTGTTTATTGTGTTGTGTGTGTGTGTGTGTGTTTTGCCGTCTTTATATGTTGAATGAGGAGACATACTTATTTGTTTGTTTTTGTTCGGTTAGCATTTTGTCGTTTTTTTAATGTTTTTTTTTCTTTGTCTCTCTCTCTCTTCTCTCATCCAAACACTTTGTTTTGTCTTTCTTAAACATCACCCTCATTGTCGTTCTCTCTAACAGAGGTATCTAGCTTCCCCCAATCTCTTTTGTTGACGTTGTGGAGAGAGAGAGAGAGAGAGAGAGAGAGAGAGAGAGAGAAAGAGAGAGACTGCGTTTGTTATTGTTCTGGTTGGCAGAGCCACAGCCCCTTTGGTGTGGGAAGATGTCTTGTGTTTTGTTTACGGTGGAGCGGAGCGGCAAAGCTGCCACAGGGAAACTCTGGGCTGCTTCAGTCGCTGTTCTCTGGGCTGTTCTCGCCAGGCAGCCAGCCCTTGTGTGCTTCTGTTGAGGACAAACGCTGAGCCGCTGCAGAACAAACCACGCTCCCCCTATTTTATTCACTACATCACCAATAAAGCCACCTTCTCTTTCTCCCCCCCCCCCCCCTCTCTCTCTCTCTCTCCATTTAAAGAATCCACAATAGAGACAAACAAACAGATAAACGTCGCTTTAAACAATGACATTTCCACAGGAGGAGAAAATAGGGGACTGTGCAACAGTCAGACAAGGGTCGTTCATTGTTAAGTCGTACATTATTTTTAGCTTTTTATTAGTGAGGGTGACAGACATTATGAGGTAGAGATCGTTTGGCCCGGATGTCCACAAGGTCTGCCAGTGCACTGCACCACCACGGCCTGCTTGGGAAGGGAACCCCACACTACCAACAACAGGGACATTTAAGTTCTAGTTCTATATTCTATATTCCAGTTCTATTTTAGCCTCTAATCATTGTGATGTGTTTTAAACGTTTGAACTGTGTGAGATCTAAACTGTTTACGGCTGATTTATTTGCGGTTGGAAAATACCTTTTATTCAAGAGCATATAGTTGATCCAGTATTACTCTTAAGCATTAGTCATTTGTTGGACCGTATTTCCGTATTTTTTTGGACTGTAACTATGATTATGAAAAGATGTTACAAATATGTTTCCAATCGAAAGCGCAGCACAGGAAATTTGAAGTCACTCTGAAGGAAGTGTGAAATGTGTTCCCTGTGCCATTTCTACCATGACCCCTCCTGGCCTGGGCCGGGCTCGAGCCATAATGGTGCCAGACAAGACTCAGGGCTCCTCCACATTTCCTTGCCTTGGACAGCAGTGTGAGAAACCCAGGAAAAAAGTCCCCCAGATCCAAAATGTCTCCTCCTTCCATCCAAAAGTGACCACAGGATGGATCCGCAAATAAAATCGCATTTGTGCTCATCAAAAAGTCCCGGAGCGTGATTTATGAAGGAAAAAGTGTGTTCGTTTTCTCACACGGGGGGAGGGAGATGGTCTTCATGGTCTTCACCGTGACAGTTCTGTGGCTTGACTGGATGATGAATGGATCTGGATGTGTTAATAAAAGTCGACAGGACCCATTGATTGATTAACCAGGTTTTTTGCGCCGCTCGCCGCGGGAACGTTCTCTGTTCTCGTTGCTATTTCTTTTCCTCCGCGAAAGATAATCTGTTGTTAATTACTTCCTGGATCACGCCGCCGGCTCCCATGACATCACGAAGGGCGAGCCAGTGGCCCGTGCGTTGGCCCCGTCAGTGAAGTAAGCACTGGTTTTATTGGGTTTTGATGAAATGAAAATACGAGGCGGAGAGAGAAGGGAGAGCGTTGAGGCTGTCCTGTTCCCGTCGGGGGGAAGGCTATTGTGTGTTGTGGGAACGAGGCCTGTGATGCACTGAGAAGAGTCTTCCCATGTGGAGAGAGTCTTGGCATAGAGTCTGTGTCGATGCGCTTGCCGAGGCCCTGTCTTCACCCCGTGTGTGTGGGACAGTCAGACAGACAGACATGTCCGCAGAGGGACAGTGTGTCACACACACAAAACACGCTGTCTGTGGGAGGAAAGGGTCTGTGGAGAGATAGGGTCTGGATGATTAAGAGAGAGAGAGAGAAACCTCACTTAAGAGAGAGAGTCTTCTCGTCTTTTCTCGGACTGGCGTCGGAATAAAGTCTGTGTTTCTGGAGCGCTACGAGAACCGTGCTGGCTGAGGCCCTGCCGCGAGTACACCACACACACACACACACACACACACACACACCACACACACACACACTCACGTCACACACACACACACACACACACACACACACACACACACACACACACACACTCGCTGTGGTGACACAGACATAAACCAGACCGGCACGCCGGGGACTCTAGAAAAAGATTAGAAATGACTCAAAGTCAGTGTTGTTCTGTTCTGGCGTCCCGTTGAAATGACCAGTTAAAACTGGCACCCACTGCTAGATTACGACGACGCCGCGTCTTTGTCCTAGAAACCGTTTCGCGGCGTCTTTGGTTTTTACGTAACGATCATAAGCCTCGTTTTCTTTCTTTGTCCGACGCTGGAAAAAAAAAAAAAAAAAGTGTTTCTCGTCTCCCCCCCGATCCCTGTCCTCGTCCTTTGTGTGAGGAGTTGCAGTGGTAGAGATGGATGTTAAACAGATTATTCCACTGAAATCGGGAGTCGTGACGGGAGAGAAACAAACGAGGCAGTTTTTACAGTTTGGCGGCCATTTCTCTCTCTCTCTCTCTCTCTCTCTCTCTGCTCGTTTCTTTTTAATTACTCCTCAACCAAACTCTCTACATCCTTCTCTCCTCAGAAGGCCCTCTAGTCCAAAAATAAATTAAAAAAGGAAGCAAAAAAAAAAACTAGCAGTTGCTATTCCTTGGATACAAGTTTGTTTTGAAAGCAAGGCCCCTGCTAATCCGTTCAGAACAGTCTGAGGCCGTTTTGGGCCCGATATTTCTAAAAATTCACAAAGGAAGGGAAGGATCTTGTTTCAACGTCTAAAATAAGTGCAGCACATGTTTTTTGCATTACTAATGGGTGCTGCCACTTATCTCTCCGGTGTGTGTGTTATTCGTTCTAATACAACATTTATCATTTTGAATCGTAGTTTACCTTGTTACCATTGTAATTTATATTCCCCAGAAGTTGAGGTTACGTAAATCTGTTTCCTCTGGAGGGGGCGGCTGGATATTAGCTTTTCAACTATGAATAGACCTACAGTAGATAAATTCGGTTCAAATTCATAGATATATCCACCGTGAGAATTTTTTAACGCGTTTTATGAGGTATACAGAAGGCATGAAAATCGGTCTATTTTCAATAGTATTACCATAAATGCTGCGTGATTGCATCATTCCAGGAAAGGGAAAATAAAATGTGTTGGTACAGTAATGTAGGCCTACTCTGTCTAATGCCGACTGGTCAGACATCTGTATATATAAAAAAAGACTTTATTTGGTTTAAACAAATGAACGATAGTTACATAGAAATAGACGTAGGCTTACCCAAGCACACAGGGATATAAACTGCATTCTTTAGTTCAGCCTGAAGGACCCTTTTCAGGTTTTATTTGGAAAAATATCGAGGGAGAGAGAGAGAGAGAGAGAGAGAGAGGTGGAGAGAGAGAAAAGAGAGGGAGAGAAAATAAAGTGGTAATTGAGTGAAAGAGAAAGTAACAACCTTGGAGACGGGCGAGTATTGTCTATTATATGGCTTTTGTCCCGGCGCCAACCATGAAATGTGCCCCTTCCCCAAAAACTATACACCCACCCAGGAGGGTTTCCCCACCTCAGAGGAGGTTAGGCCCACTGTGGGGAACAGCACAGCACTGCCCCAGGCCTCCAGGCTAGCCAGGGTGCAGGGACAGTGTTGAGCCAGGGAACAAGGCCTCCTCGCTGGGCTGATCTCACCACGAGGCCCCCTCTATTCTGGTTAGCCCGTCAGCCAGGCTAACAATGCTATTCACTGTTACTCTGGCACTGGTGATGCTATGAGCTAGCAAATCCGCTAGCAGAAATTATAAAAAAAATAAAATAATAATGTCTAGTTTTTTGTTTGTATACTAGATTGACAGTAAAAAAAAAGGGTTTAGCTTTTTGCTGAACAAAAGGAGTGAAAATGACGAAAGAAAATTTACGTTGCCAATGAATTATACACTCCCCGGTTTTGTTTGTGAGTAAAAGAATAAACAGCGGTAATGAAGGCTAGTTTCACGCAGGAGGGATTGTGACGATTGCTGATGGAGAAAGAGTGAGAGGACTACTACTCGTTTCTGTGGCGGTTTTTGGCACCGTTTAAGCGCGTTCTGTGAAAGATGCCAAATTTTCACACACCATCCCTGCCAACCTCCCTCCTTCTGATCCTCTCTTTCTTTCTTTCTCTTTCTTTCTTTCTTTCTTTCTTTCTTTCTTTCACTCGTTCCCCTCTTCTTTTATTCCTCCTCAGGGTTCAAATCAATGCCCTCCCGTAGCCTCATTAGCACCCTGGACTCCTGTTTTCCGTCGCGAATAAAAAAAAAAGAAATTATCTTAACTACAATTCTGGTTAAAAAAAATCCTCAAAGGAAGAGTATCTTTTTTTTTTTTTCCCTCAGTAATTTGAATTTGTTGGTAGCGAGTTTGAGTGAGATTTTGATTCTCTTTTGTTTTGATTATTGCTTTGACCTCAATGTTTTTGTTCTTTGTCAAAATGGAAGCATTTATTTGTTCAGTGTTCATTGTGTGGAGAGGGAGCGTAATCAACACTGCAGATCAATTTAATACATGCTAGTTTTCATTTATTTTACTAACAGAAAGGGTTGGGTTTATTGAAATGAATTTGATTATATTTTAAGGTAGACCCTAAAGTATCAGTTACTGCCTTCACAGCCACAGCATTTCTCTGTCAGCCATTATACCTCCTTGAAAGGCAACCTTCATAAGGGCTTCGTTTGGTGTTTGTTACTGTCTGTCTGCCTATCTGTCTGTCTGTCTGTCTGCCTGCCTGTCTGCCTGCCTGTCTGTCTGTCTGTCTGTCTGCCTGTCTGTCTGTCAGCTTATCTGTCTGTCTGTCTGTCTGTCTGTCTGTCAGCCTATCTGTCTGCCTATCTGTCTGTCAGCCTATCTGTCTGTCTGTGTCTGTTTGCCTATCTGTCTGTCTGTCTGTCTGTCATCGTTTGGTGTTTGTTACACCGTGAGAAGGGGAACGCTTTATAGGAGGAGAAGCTATATATAGCTATGGTATAGCTGTGGCTGAGCAGCACAGCAGAATGCAGAGAATCACATTTGGCATGCGTTTGTGTAAGCGAGTAAAGCTTCAAATCAGTTTGGACACAGATGTAGGACACTAGACTCAGAGAAGAAAGAGGAATGAAACTGGATAGGGAGCGACATGGGATTGGTGTGGAGGGGGAGAAGGGGGGATGGGTTTGGGTGTGTGTCTGTGTGATAGTCAAGTAAAGGATGGCGGGGGGGGGGGGGGGGGGGGGGCGGTGGGGGGGGAGGATAGAATGTCCCTCAATGACAATTTGAAAAAGCGGGCTGGTGGTAAATGAGAGGAAGTAAACAAGGCTCTAAGACCCCATTCATCTGAACAGGAGAGTCTCTCTTTTCTCTGAAGAGAGAGAAAAAGACACCTCTCTCTGTGACGCCATGTTGGGTACGTCGCTCCTTGAGGTAACAGGATGAGTTTGGGTGGGGGTGGGGTGGGGGTTGGGGAGGGGGGTAGAGCAGGTGGGAGGTGGATATAGTCTAACGAGTGGTGGGATAAGGTTCAGTTGGTGGTGGTGGTGGTGGTGGTGGTGGTGGTGGTGGTGGGTGGGGGGGGGGTGAGTTTTCGTTAAGTCCTCCTCAATAGGTTGAGTGAAGCATTTTGTTGTGGTTCTGTGGGACATGGTAAGATGGGGGGGGCGGGGAGGTGAATGTGTTTTTATGTGTCCATGGTACTGAGGCAGTAGGGGGTGGTATGTTCTTGGCAGGGGCTGTCGCTTTCAGGCAAGCTGTGGAGTGGTGGTGGCGGGGGGGGGGGGGCACTCTTCAGTGTCGGCTATGTATGTACTTGTGAGAAGAAGAAAAAAATGTCTAAGCTAGCTAATGTGGTGTTTTTTTTTTTTTTTTTTTTTTTTTTGATAGGTTCAGTTATTATTCCAAACAGTTTTGGGCGGTTTTGAGGGTGTGAGGCTGGAGAGCAGCGGAGTGTCGGGGTCTCAGGGACTCCGTGGCGGAGCGGCGGCTGGCCTGCGTTGACTGACTCAGGCTGGCGACGCACAGCGGAGCCTGTCAGCCAAGGGATCGGGGTGTAAACTAGGTGCTAATGCGTCCTTTTGCGCGTTTTCCGCCTTGCAAACTTTTTAATTAAGAGGAGGTGGATAGACGGATGAATAGATCAGTCGACGCGTTTCCAAGCAGTGAGCAACTGCAGATTGGAACTGCAGGCGGAGATGCCAAGGCAGAGGGGCTATTTTTTTTCGAGCTGTTTATTTTTACCCGTCTTCCACTTACTCCACACTTTTGGTTTTATTTTGGTTAAACACTGCTCTTTGTAAAAAAAAAAAAAAAGAGAAAAAAAATTTTATCCTACAAATTATCCGAAACAGACAAAAAACTAAAGATATATTTTATAAAATCATGTGGACATCACCACCACTTATTACTACTACAGTGCTGTTACTACTGCTTACATTGATGCTCAGTTCTGCCCAGAGGACACAAGAGAGGCAACTAAGAGGCAAAAAATCCTTTGTGTGTTGATGATCAGAAGCCATTGCCAGCGTTCCCTCATCACACCCGTGCCTCAGAACACATCCTTCTGCGTATGAAAAAACGCTCTCCATCTTGAACAACTCCTCCCTCCTCTTTGGCCTGAAATCCACCTGAGGTGCCGAGTGTCTATCAGAACCACGGGATTGTCAAAGACGTTGCCATGGCACTTACACCCCCCCTCCCCTCCGTCTCGCCACCCCAAAGTCCACCCCCGCCGCCTGTTCCCTCACGTTTATTGGACCCGAATTTGGCTGCCTCCATGGCAACCGTGGCTCCCAGAATACCTTGCCTGGGCGGTATCCAAGGTGCTTCCAGGGTAGCGGTGGCGACTGGCTGGCATGCCTGCCGTGCCCGTGCTGTTGCCGGGCGGGTCGTCGAGGCCAGTCTGGCCCTGGCCTGGCACTGGCCTCGGCCCTCGGCGGGGGCGCTAGGCTAGCCCGCTACGTGAACCTCCATATCCGGTGACATGATCCGCTGCAGGCCACGGCGTCTGCAGCACGGGGGAAGCATTTCACCAGCGCGCATATTCATGTGGCATGGCTGGTTGCCCAGTGCTGCCGCTACTGCCTCCCACACAAGAGAGAGAGAGAGAGGGAGAGAGAGAGAGAGAGAGAGAGAGAGAGGGAGAGAGAGAGAGAGAGAGAGAGAGAGAGAGCCGACTGTCTCTATGTATAATATATGAGCCTATATGGTTTTGAACTGTCTTTTCTGTCGGCATATGAATATTCAAACGCACGCATTTGATTTTTGAGAGGCATTTCGGCATGATCTGCATAGCATTTGAATGGATACGGTTTTGTTTTGTCTGCGGCTGCTCGGTAAGGCTGGTATGTAGGTTTAGGTTTCGGGGAAGGCTACTCAACTGTGACTGTTGCTTGGGCCACCGGGGCAAGCAACAGGGGCAATTGTGTCGTGTGGCTGACCGCCTTTGAGGGCAATTATACTGCTGCACTATTCAGCAACGTAACCAAAGGGAAGATGGGATGATATTCCACACGGAGCAGGCATTTCCCCCGGGTGGGTTCTGTGTTTGACAGAATCAGCTGGGTTCATGGAAATGAAGCTGTGCTCATTTGCTTCTCCTGTCTTTTTCATTTTGCCTTCAAAGGCTGGTGATGCGGGCCCACACATTGAATGTGATGTGCATGTGAGTGTGACAGGAGAGAGTGTGTGTGTGTGTGTGTGCGTGTGTGTGTGTGTGTGGCGTGTGTGTGTGTGTGTGCGTGCGTCTCTGTGACATCAAATAGCCCCCTGATTGCAGCATACGTGCCCCCTCCCGATGCCGTAAAATTCCCGCGATCCCACACATTGGCCACCTGATCCCCGGTTGGCACCTGGTGCCTGTTCACTCACATGCAGCTGAGACCTGAGTCCCAGGGTAGGCCCCGGACAGGGTCCTCAGGTGGCACGGCTCCCCAGCCAAACACCACTCCAGCTGGGCATCCCTGCTGTGATGGAGTGGGTTGAGCTTGGAGCTGCTAACTCTGGTACTGGTTCCAGACCAATACCACGTTGTCTGGCAACACGCAAACTTCCTGTGTTGTTTTTTACGACAAGAAAAAAACGAGAAATATAAAACAAGAAAAACAAGAACAAAAATACTTCTACACCTCGGCTGTCAACTAATTAATTACTAATTACTGCGGAACATCTTTATGAGTCTATTTCGAATCTAAGCATCTCATCTCCCCTGTTCTCTTAGTGAAGACAACGTCAGTGTGTCGTCCAGTCTTAGTTAACATTACGGCACAAAGACACCAACACACACACACACACACACACACACACACACACACACACCAACACACTCACACACACACACACACACACACACACACACACACACACACACCAACACACTCACACTCACACACACACACACACACACACACACACACACACACCAACACACACACACATCAACACACACACACACACCAACACACTCCGTCATCCAAGGTGTGTAAGGCGATACGGTGTGTGTGTGTGAGATCCACAACAGGGAAGCAGTGTGTGTGTGAAGAGAATGAGGAAACAAAGGAGAAGGGGAAGAACAGGAGAAGTAAAGAATGAGGGCCATTGCAGGAGGATTCAGAACAGACAGGCCTTTTCCTCCTCCTGTCATTCCTCCTCCCCCTCTTTTTCTTTTTTTCTGTCAGGACAGTGGTTATTCAAGGTGGCACTTCAGCTTCAAAAGCCACACGAGGGAGAATTAAATAAATCTGGGCCTTATTTGCGGTAGATTTGTATCTGCGGTTTTGGACCGAGATACTGCTTGTTAAAAAAAAGAAAAAAAGAAAGAAAGAAAGAAAAAGAGGAGAGAGGGAAAAGTAGGTGGC
>NC_139676.1:12278407-12283407 GCF_951799395.1 Argentina silus
ACAAAGGTTCCACCCACTCAAAGGTTCCTACGTCAGAAACCTGCGCCTTCACAGTCCAAACCAGTATAGGGACCCCCCCTGGTTTAGTCAATAAAAAAAATAACAATCATATACATTTGATACAGTGTACATAATGATACATAACTAGCATTGGTATATCAACATTGATACTAGTTATCCACTCATACAAGTTATTGACATTTATCCAAAATGGCTCCACTCCGAAATGATTCCCATCATGAGTGTTCTTCATTCCCTTCCTTCTGAGATTTCAATATTTTACCTCCGCATGTGTGTGTGTGTGTGTGTGTGTGTGTGTGTGTGTGTGTGTGTGTGTGTGTGTGTGTGTGTGTCTCAGTCTATTGTATAAATGTGTGATGGCTCTCTCCTTTTTCCCGATCCCTTCCTCTCTCTCTCTCTTCTCCTCTGCCTTCCGCTGTCTTCTTCTTCTCTGTCTTCTTCTTCTCTGGCGCTGTAGGTCTGAGGTGGAGCTCTACGCAAACCTGCCAAGGAGGTAGTTATTCTGACACACAGACACACACACACACACACGCCACACACACACAACACACACACACACGCACACACACAGCAGCAGACTCCCAGGTTTGCCTCTGCTTTCTAACCTCTCCCTTTTCACTGTCCTCATTCTCAAACTTGACAGTTTTGTGCTATGTGTGTGTGTTTGTGTGTTTGTGTGTGTGTGTGTGTGTGTGTGTGTGTGTGTGTGTGTGTGTGTGTGTGTGTGTGTGTGTGTGTGTGTGTGCGTGCGTGCGTGCGTGCATGCGTGTGTGCCTGCGTGTGAGAGAGTTAAAACGCTGACCCTCGGTCCCCATGGTTGACGCTCCCTTCCTGTCCCCAGCTCTACCAAGAGGAAGTCGTTAGATGACAGTGAGTTGGAGAGCCCCACAGACGACGTCTTCTACCCGGGCCGCTCCCCCGCCGCAGGCTCCTCCCAGTCCAGCGGCTGGCCCAACGACATGGACGCAGGTAGGCACCAACTCTACTCCTAACTCCCCCCCCGACCCCACACACACACACACACCCCCTCACCTCTGACCTTCCTCCCCCCCACCCCTTCAACACTCTGGTCTCCCCACCACTCCTACTCAATACACCCTTCAATACACTGTACACTCAATACACTCTTCATAACCCCCCCCCCCACCACTCCTACTCCTTCAACACACCCCTCTCCAGAAACCCCCCACCCCCTCTACACACAGACACACACACACATCCCACCCCTCATCTCCTCCTCCCATGTAATTCAATGGTTAGAGGCTACTCCACTTTCTTACACTGGTGTGAGGGCAGAAACCTCTGTTATTCCACAGTTTACACTGTGTTCAAACTCCCACATCTGAGTGACGCAAAAGCAACCGTGATGTTAAGATGATCACCCATGCAACTCTCACCTCTTCCATCATACACAAATACCCCATCTCCCCCTCTCTCTCTCCCTCTCTCTCCCCCTCTCTCTCCCCCTCTCTCTCTCTCCTCTCCCTCTCTCTCTCTCTCCCTCTCCCTCTCTCTCTCTCCCTCTCTCTCTGTCTCTCCCACTCTCTCTCTTCTCTCTCTCTCTTCTCTCTCCCTCTCTCTCTCTCTCTCTCTCTCTCTCTCTCTCTCCCTCTCTCTTCTCTCTCCCTCCCCCCTCCCCCCCCCTCTCTCTCTCCCTCCCCCTCTCTCTCTCTCTCTCTCTCTCTCTCCCTCCCCCCCTCCCCCCTCCCCCCCCCTCCCCCCCCCCCTCTCCCCCCCTCATGTCTAACCCTACCCTTCTCTAATTACAGTGCAGCACCACTTGGCCAGTGTGCAGGAGAGGAAGATCAAACATGAAAACGACGGCGTGCAGTTTCCCTACCATGGTTAGAGAACATTACAATCCTCCCGTCTGCCTGTGTCTCAACCCAACTGTTCCTCTCTGAATTATGTGTCCTATGTTTATCTTTAATACCTGAAGATACTTTCTACCAAAGTCTTTTCACTTTTCACGCCGTCGTGCCGTTTGAAGATTGATTCGTCAAGGTCACAGTCTCGTTTCGGTCGGTGGCGCTGCAGTTCACATTGGTGCTCCTTTATCGCTTAGAATGGGTTTCTGTGGCCTGCTGAGACATTTAATAGCAGCACCGCACGCACGCACACACACACGCACGCACACACACATACACAGACACACACACACACACACAGACACACACAGACACACACACACACACACACACACACACACACATTCAGACACATTCAGACACATTCAGACAGGCTTATCGTACTCCCCGCCCCTTGCAGGTGTTTAGGTATGGCTGTGCCTCCGTCCCTCCCTCATCTAAAATCCCTAATTAAGACGCTTACAGAGGATGTGGATCAGAGGTCTAACCCTCCTGCTACTGTTCTCTCTCTCTCTCTCTCTCTCTGTCTTCCCTCGCTCCCCTCTCTCTAATTGAAAACGTGTGTGTGCGGCCTTGGGGAGAGCGAGGGAAGGGAAGAGAGCGAGAAAGGGAGGACGAGAGAGACAGAATGAAGCAGAGAGAGAGAAAGAGAGAGAGAGAGATGGGAGAGTACAATAGAGAGGGAGATACTGTAGATAGATAGATAGAGAGAGAGAGACAGAGAGAGAGGGAGAGAGACATAGAGAGAGGGAGAGAGACAGAGAGAGAGGGAGAGAGACAAAGAGAGAGGGAGAGAGACAGAGAGAGAGGGAGAGAGAAAGAGAGACAGATTGTGAGGGAGAGAAGGAGGCAGAGAGGGGCTGGGGTTGTTGGGGGGCCCTGTGGTTCTGCCCAGACCTGCTCCAGTTAGCTGAACTGTAAATGTAATTAAGAGGCTTCACATCAGGCAGCAGAGGAGACTGCTGCTCGCCTTGCTGCATCAGGACGCCCCCCCCCCCCCACACACACACACACACACACACACACACACACACACACACACACACCCTCCACAGCAGCACAGCCCACCTCCTAATGAGCTTGGCAAATAAAGGTGTAAAATAGCATGCAAATCTGGACCCTCTGTATCCCAATTAATTTAGAAAAACCAGCCGACAAATTACAAACAAGGCTTTTGTCATTATGGGCTCAGGCTAAGGCTGGTCTTGGGGAGGAGAACGCGTAGAACGGGCATGGAGAGGGAGCAGGGATGCTCCTATACTGCTCCGAAAGCACGGACAATATGTCGGCGCGTTTCAAGTAGGGCCGCTCGCGCGGATATCGTGACACAACCTTGTTAAAGAGTGTGTCCGTCGTTTGAAGGGTCCCCACCTGCTTCAGACACGACCACAGCTGGGAGTTCCCGTCCATGTGCGGGGTACGAAAACAAGTAAGCGCACACACACAAACAAACGGGACCGTGGAAAACCGCGGAAAACACACAAACACACAAACAGGTGCGCCGCGCGTCTGTCCATGCTTCCAAACGCCAAACCACATACCCCCTCCATAGCCAATTGAGCACACACACATGCAGGGGGGACACACAGATACACAGATGTATGTAGATACACTCACACACGCACGCACACACACACACACATGCACGCACACAGGGTAGCTCCGGTCCCAGATGGTGTTTCCGTGTGTGTGTAGCCTTGGGAGCTGCTAGGCTGCTGGAGACATCTGCTCCACAGGGGCTAGAGGGGGGAACGGGGGCGGGGGCGTCAGGATTTAATAACCATGATTTCATATTAGTTCCAAATGATTGTGAAATGTTTAAGACACTGGAGATTTGTTGGGGCCTTGCTGGTGCTTTGAGTTACAGGCTTGGAGGGGTTCTGGACTTCTGTGTTTAGTCTGCATTTGGGACGAGGGAATTCCCTGACTTCCCTTTTACGTCTACAAGCCAATATGAATCCCTGATCTTTTCTGTGTGTGTGTGTGTGTGTGTGTGTGCGTGTGTGCAAGCGAGCGACAGTATGTGTGTGTGTGTGTGTGTGTGTGTGTGTGTGTGTGTGTGTGTGTGTGTGTGTGTGTGTGTGTGTGTGTGTGTGTGTGTGTGTGTGTGTTTCAGAGGCGCATCTGGTGGCAGGCCTGTTAGTGTAAAGAGACAGAAGGGTCATGGGAGTGCTTGATTGGTTGCCAGTCCGCTGCTGTGGCTTGCCAGGAGGAGCGTGAACAGTGTAGTGACACACACACACACACACACACACACACACATTCAAATCTAGATACCATGTCCTTCTCTCCTGTAATGGTTTCTATAAGGCTTATGCAGTTTGTCCCCATCCCCATATATACCTGATTTGCCATGGTGTTATCTTGCCTCTCTGTCCCGGTTTTACTCATCACTTCACTGATATTCCTGTATTTATCCACCATAGAGAACAGAACAGTTTTATCCCCCTACCACCTCCTCGTGTGACGCTGTCAGAGGAATCACGGTAACCGTTGGTGTCAGCAGTGGGATCCGAGTTCTCTTCATGGCTCGAATCTGTCTGACAGAGCACTACACCCCCATGCCCTGGTTACCAAAAAATAAATATGTCTGTTAAAGACATAAATGGTTCACACATATTCACTCCCACCTGCTGCTGGAGACTTAACTCTTTCACACAAAGCGTTTTTTTACACGCCCCCACACTCTCATAGACTTTCACACATTTCCCGCTGGAACCCAAAGAATTGTAGTTAAATGAGATTTAATGCCTTTTTAATGCGGAGGGGACCACAGAAATAGACCACAACGGAACAGAAAAGTTTAACAACAACATCACTTGCCTGTTTAGGGTTCGAGGATTAGCATGAAACTTTCCTGACCCTGTTAAATGTTAGTGTGCGAAAAGGTCTTTGTGCGTGCCACTGTGTGTGTGTGTGTGTGTGTGTGTGTGTGTGTGTGTGTGTGTGTGTGTGTGTGTGTGCTTTTTTGAGTGAGTGTGTGACAGTTGTCGTCTGTGAGTGAGTGAGTGAGTGAGTGAGTGGGTGAGTGAGTGTGTGAGTGGGTGAGTGAGTGGGTGGGTGGGTGGGTGGGTGAGTGAGTGAGTGAGTGAGTGAGTGAGTGGGTGGGTG
>NC_139676.1:12288407-12325907 GCF_951799395.1 Argentina silus
AATGCCAAAAAAATATTTTTGTTTTCATATTCTTCTACACGTTCGTATAAACACCACCTGTGCTCACTTTCATGCTCAGTTACTCTATGTACTTGTATGAATACCAGCGAAAGCCTTTCACGTAAACATGTCTTCTTATTCGTAGACCCTACATGTACTGTACTCCAATGGCCACCCCCCCCCCCCCCAATTGCTTTGTTTGTGCCACAACCACCCTGAGAGAAAGAAAATAGGAAAATCTTCAACTATTTTGTTGCCCTACTAAGATTACACTTGACATACAGAATCCACCAGGAGACACATACACTCCCCCCGCCCCCCCACCTACCCCCCCCCCCTCACTGTCCAGAATCCAGACGTGAATTTCCCTCCCTTTTTAAGTTCTCTGTGTCACATTCTAACTCCCCCCATTTTCAGTCTTCACTGTTTCTTCTCTCGTGGGTGTGTGTGGGGGTGTGTGTGTGTGGGGGTGTGTGTTGAGAATGTGCATCTCTCCTTTTTTCTGCTTTTTTCTGCTTTTTTAGTTTTGCCGTTGGTTATTTTTTAGTCCTCATGGCTTGTGTGTGTAAGACAGGTGCTCCCTCCAGCCACGTATGTGTGTGTGTGTGTGTGTGTGTGTGTGTGTGTGTGTGTGCATTTGTGTGCGTGTGTGTGTATATGTGTGTGTGTGCGTACCCCTGTGCATGCATGCATGCATGCATGCATGCATGGCTGAGTGTGTGTGTCCATGTGTGTGTATGTGTGTGTGTGTGTGTGTGTCTGGCCCTGTGTGGTCTGAGGGTGTGTTCCGCTCACCCTGTCTGTGTCGTCTGCAGCCAAACGGAGGCGGCCACGGCCAGAGCAAAATGCCGGGCTCCTTCCTGCTGCCCCCGCCACCCCCGGTGGCGCGCCCTGTGCCCCTCCCCATGCCCGACTCTAAACCCATCAGCACGCCCCCCGACGGCGGACTCAGCTCGCCCGCATCTCCGTGTAAGTGACCCCCCCCCACCCCCCCCACCCCACCTCCTCGCCCCTCCCGAGAGAAATCCAACCAAACCAAATTAGTAGCAGATTTAGGTTAGCTACTGTATAGCTAGCTAACAGACCCCCCTCCTGCCCGCAACTAAAGGCTAGTTGATGTTGGTCAGTGTAGAGCCAGTCCTGAGCGCCCAGCAGCCCCCCCCCACCCCACCACCACCACCACCACCACCACCACCCACCCCCCAGCCCCGGGGCTTGACTCCACATACTGTACCACCAGTCTGATCCCCTCCTGTAGAGCAGAATGCCAGCCACGCCTATGCCAGAGATCCCCTTTCAGTCTCTCTCCCTTGTATCTCTCTCTCTCTCTCTCTCTCTCTCTCTCTCCTTTCTCTCTCTCTCTCTCTCTCCCTTTTCTCTCTCTCACTCTCTCTCTCTCTCTCCTTTTTCTCTCTCTCTCTCTCTCCTTTTTCTCTCTCTCTCTCTTTCTCTCTCTCAATCTCACTCTTCCTCTCACTTTCTCTCTCAACCTCCCCGACCCCGAACCTTATTCCTATTTCTCTCTCTCTCTCTCCCTGCTCTCTCTTCTCTCTCTCTCTCTCTCTCTCTCTCTCTCTCTCTCTCTCTCTCTCTCTCTCTCTCCCTGCTCTCTCTCTCTCTCTCTCCCTGCTCTCTCTTTCTCTCTCTCTCTCTCTCTCTCCCTGCTCTCTCTTTCTCTCTCTCTCTCTCTCTCTCTCTCCCTGCTCTCTCTTTCTCTCTCTCTCTCTTTCTCTCTCTCTCTCTCACCCTGCTCTCTGTCTCTCTCTCTGTCTCTCTCTCTCTCTCTGGTGTTAGGTTTCCTGCTAGCACCACAGGAGGCAGTGTAACTTCTCTCCCTTCTTTTTGATGTGTTAGTAGTTGGGGGGGCAACTAGTGCCCTGTGTATGTAGCGTCTGGCTGCTTTACCCTTTGATCAACCCAGACTATGCATGTCTGTCTGTGACAGCGGCAATGGAATCTACCCCCCCCCCCCTCCCTCTATCTCTCATTACCTTTTTACTTTTCTTCATTTGATATACTCCTTTCTTTTCTTTTCTTTTCTTTTCTTTTCTGTCTTTCTTTCTTTCTTTTTTTTTCTTTTTTTTTAAGGGAAACAAAATTAGGGCAGTTGGCGTGGACTCCAAACATGTGACCCACTTTTCCCCATTATCCCCCCCCCGCCACTTCCTCTTCCACATGAAATCTCACAACAATTAAAAATTGAGAACAACTAAATAACAACCACACGAGAAAACCAAAAAAAAATCATAAACAAAAAAACCCTCCAAAACATAAACAATATACCAACCAATCAAACCTATACCACCACCTCAAATTAGCGACTAGATTGGGGGAGCGGGAGAGAGAGAGGAGAGGAGAGGAGAGTGTCCGTGGGGGTGTGCTTGCCTGTGTTGTTCAGTAGGGGGCGCTGTGTTCCACTGACTGTGCAGGGCAGGTGCGTGAGTCGGACCATGGGAGAGAGGCACACCGTGAGGGGCACCGGACGGACCACCAGGGGCGCATTTTCCCTCTTTTTCCTCGTCGTCCTGTCCTTCCAACTTTCTCCCCCCCCCCCACCCCCCTCCCCCCAACTCTCCAATTTATCGACTACCACCTCTTTATTTATTTATATATACTTGTATATAAATAAATCTCCCCTCTCTCTACCCCATCCCAACCCCCCACCCCCACCCCCCGATCAATGTCTTCACTGTAATTTTACTTTATTTCTCTTAATTTTGTCTCTGATTTTCAAGACAATGCAATTACACGTACACACACACACATACGCACACACACAAGCACGCACACACACACATACTCATGCACCCACCCCCCCCCCCCCCCTCCACCAAACTCACTCCCCTCCCCCCCAACCCTCACTCAGCCAAGCACAGCAACAGCTTCACTCAGCTACCATTGGAGTCCAGTGAGCGCAACTGCCCTAAATTTGATCCTGTGGTCTTGCCGTAGACGTTGAGCTCCAGCTCCTCCACAGTGACCTAAACATCAGAACGGAGCGTTGACCCAAAGTTAATGGTTCCCCACTGGTTTCCCCCCCCCTATATGAATATCATACTGTATAGACTCGACCCGGGGCTGCATGGGGCGCTCCCAGGATTAGCAGGAGGAGGACCAGCCCTTTAGTTTAGTTTACTTCCCTCCACCGGCCTTTCTATCCATCCCAGTCTATCCCTGTGACTTTGGGACTCTTTTTATGTATCATTTGATCAATGCTATAGTTTAACCTTGCCGCTGTCGCGTGCCAAGGCCTGTCAGTGCTTCCTAAACAACATGTCCAGTAATTCACAGGCTCTAGTGATTCACAATAACATGCACAGACGATGAAATGACATGGTTCCTCAAGCCTCATTTGGGACCCCCTGTGTGTGTGTGTGTGTGTGTGTGTGTGTGTGTGTGTGTGTGTGCGTGCGTGTGCGTGTGCGTGCGTCTGCATGCGTGTGTGTGTACGCGTGTGTGTGTGTGTGTGTCTCTCTATCTCTCTGTAGCATACTCCACGCCAGGCTCCACAGCTCCCAACAGGTTTGTCAGCATCGGAGCACGGGACAACTTTCTGAACATCCCCCAGCAGACTCAGGTGACCTCCTCTCTCTTCCCCCTACGTGACCCCCCCCCCCCTCCCCCTTCTCTGTCGTTATCTGTCGGTGGTTGCTATTGTGAGATTATCAGCGTCAAGTCATCGTTACGTTGTTAGCGGGCTGGCGTCGTGTGTTACTGTCAGATAAACTGCGTCCATTCCAGTTGGAGTGTGAAGCTTAGTTCCAGTGTGAGTTTATCAGTGTTGTGGTTGGCTATAGTTTTCATGTCAGAGTTAGTTCAGTGACGTTACAGACGGTAGTACATCTGTGCTCGGCTGGTTCCCCGAGGCAGCAGTAGACTTGTGGTGTCTCCCCTGGCTGTGTTCTGCCACTGGGCTGCTGCTGCAGTGTCTTGGGCCTCCTCCATTACCAACACAACTTTTCTCATTAGGGGCTAACCGCACCTGCCTGCAGCCAACTCAGCTATCCCCACACATGGAAGCAATCTGCATTCCTCCTCTCCCTGCTCTCTCTCTCTCTCTCTCTCTCTCTCCCTCCCACACTCTCTGTCTCTCTCTCTCTCTCTCTCCCTCACTCTCTCTCTCTCTCTCTCTCTCCCTCCCTCACTCTCTCTCACTCTCTCTCACTCTCTCTCTCTCCCTCCCTCACTCTCTCTCTCTCTCTCTCTCTCTCCCTCACTCTCTCTCTCTCTCTCCCTCCCTCACTCTCTCTCACTCTCTCTCTCTCTCTCTCTCTCTCTATTCCACTCATCTATTTTGCCCTCCCTCTCTCACTTATCTCCCCCCCCTCTAGAATTCTAACCCCCACTCACCCACAGATGTAGCTCTGGCACTGAGGGTGGTGCAGCCACACACACACACACACACACACACACACACACACACACGCACACACAGTGCCAGCCTGTTAAATCACTCTCCTCTCCCGCTCTTTTCTCTGCTAACAAAGCTGTCATTTTGCAAAGGCCAAAAAGACTACTTCTCTCACTCAACAGATACATCAAGATTTCACTGTTTGAACACTGCTCAACACTGTTCTCCCAATGTACTTTCAACTGACATCATGATCCATCCAACAGTGTTTACAGAAACAGATCAACGTCACATGTATATAGATGGAGCCCAGGCATTTTGTGTAAGATTGCAAATGATTAGTGTAGTAGTATAGTATAGTAGTATAGTACAGTACAGTATAGTGTATATAGTACAGTACAGGGTAGTGTAGTAATAGTGTCAGCTGTTAGACTACTCTAGCCCCAGCCTGCGTGCGTAACAGAGGTCCCAGCCTGCCTCTCTTCCTGCTGCTCTCTGACATATGGAGGGTTTGACTGTGGAGACGCCTGTGACTGTTGGCCTGCCTGGCAGCAGAGCAGAGCAGTACAGAGATGTCTCATCACAGACACACACACACACACACACACACACACACACACGCACACACACACACACATAGACACACACACACACACAGCACAGACACGCACACACACACACACACACACACACACACACACACAGCACAGCACAGACACGCACACACACACACACACACACACACACACACAGCACAGACACGCACACACACACACACACACACAGCACAGACACACACACACACACTCACATGCAGCATACATACACACACACACACACACACACACACACAGCACTGACACACACACTCACACACAGTACACACACACACACACATACACACACACACACACAAACTCACACACACACACACACACTCACACACACACACACACACATACACACACACACACACACACACAATTAAAGAAGAGGTGGAAAGAAAAGCTGGTCTGAGGAGCTCTCTGGTGGCTGGAAGCACAGCGTGCAGGGAGAGAGTGTGTGAGAGAGGGAGTGAAAGAAAGCAAAAAAAGAAAGAGTGGGAGAGGGAGTGAGGGAGGAGAGAGAGAGAGAGAGAGAGAGGGAGGAGAGAGACAGGGAGTTAGTTTAAGCTCGCTGCTCCACAGCGAAGTCACGTCCCGACTGTCTGGTTGCCCGCAGCAACCAGACATGATGTCATAGGCAGTTGAACTTGGACTTGAAGGGGGGTAAGAGAGGGGGGGCGGGGGGGAGGGGGTCACTACTGCCAAGGATTGCACTGGGAGAGAAGGGGGGAGAGAGCCAGGAAGGGGGGAGGTAGAGAGGAGAGGAAGTTGGGAGACAGGAGGAGGAGTTCTAACCCCAAAGAATCCTGGGGAAAAAAAGGGGGGAGTGAGAGAGAGAGAGAGAGAGGGAGGAGGAGGGAGTCTGAACTTTCTCCGGGGTCCTGCAAGAATCTCACACAACAGAGACCCGGACTAGAGCAATTCGCTGCACTACCCCGGGCTGGACTCGCGGAATGTTCATTTGAGCCAGACCGGCTATGCCTGCTGCCAACTGCCAGCCCGACTCTGCCCTCTTATCAAACTCCCAGCAGTGTCTGGACTCCATTACATTATAGGGTTGTTTGAGACCTCTCTCTCCCTCTCTCTCTCTCTCTCTCTCTCTCAGAGACTCAAGGACTCATGTAACAGATCGTGTTACGTCTAAGCTCCTAATGAATGCATGAACGTGGTAGTTACAGTTATTCGTTCTCACTCATCGGAATAGGATGTCTCTCAATATCTGTTGTTTTGTCTGATGTTTTCATATACACAGTAGAGTATGAAAACACCTGCTTCATATCGTAGGAATGCCCCAGTCAACTCTGAACTTTGGGAGTTAGTAGCAGGGGGAGGCTGGTGGAGGTGGAAATCGGAGGACGGGCTCATTGTAATGCATGGAACAGAATGAGGAATGGTTCCTAATTGCATTCCATGCATTACAATGAGCCCGTCCTCCAATTTCTACCTCCACCAGCCTCCCCTGGGTAGCAGTTACAGGGAGTGTGGCGTGATCTAGGCCTGTCTGCTCTTACAGGGAGAAGGAGAGATGGGCCCTCTAGTGGCCATTTCGGATCATTTCAATGACAAACACTGGAATCAATTTGAAGCTGAATCGATTCATTTTGTCATGTTATTAATATACTTATCAATGTCTAGATGATGTTATTAAATGACAAATATTAACCAAATCATTCCCTTCTTCTTCTCTTTTGTCTTTACAGTCTTGGTTTCTCTGACAAGGCCTCTGAATCAACAGCTAAAATTGTGTCATGAAAAATTGGAAACGAAAAAAAACAAAAACAAACCAACACTGAAAACAAACTGCTGACACTAAAAGTATTTCGCCCACCACCAACACTATTCAACACAAATACAGGAAAAATCCCCCCCCCCACCCCGCCCCCCCCCGAGGACTCCCAATAACAGGATTTGAGCAGGAACATCCAACCAACCCCAGTATACAGGAGGCTTCAAGGACTTTGAGTGGACAGACTCAGAACGCGGAGGAGGAGGAGGAGGACGAGGAACTGTCACACATCAAAATGTCGGAAAGCAACGAAAAAAGGCAACCTGACAACTGACCAATAACGTTTGTTGTTGTTTTTATTTTTATTTTTTTATTTTCACAATGAAACTCCATAGCAACGGCTGGGAGATGAAAGGAAAAAAAAAGAAAAAGGAAAAAAAAGAATGATGGCAGAATTGGACATTTGAGCTTGAAAAGTTTTCACCCTAAATTAACCCAATCTCAATGGCACTTATCCTCCAGGTGCATTTTGTCCCTGCTCTCTCTCCATCCTTCTCTCACCCGTAGCCCGGTGCCAAGGCACCCGACGGCGCCCACAGCCACGCCTCCAACGGCGCTCACTGCCACTTGATTCGCTCAGCCCTGAATCCCCCATTTCTGATTGGCCAATTATCATGGTGACACCATCCAATGGTGTGACATCTGCACTAAATGGCTGGTCTTTGTTTACCTGTCAAAAAAACACCTTCAGGGGGACGGACGGGCGGACGGGCAGACGGACGCCCTCCTGTGAAAGCTAATAGCCATGAGCCCTGAGTGAACACGCGACAGACAGTCATAACACTAAATATGTGCTCTTTCTCCCCCTCACCTATGCACTATTGAAACGAATAAGGGATGAAACAGTTTTGCACGTTGGTCAGGTTAGGGCGAAGCGGGCAGGTCAGTGGTGCCAGCGCGGGGGTGTGGCTGTGGCAACGTTCACATCTAGAGTGGTGGCGTCGTTCTGGCTCTGACACTTACACACACGTACACACACACACACACACACACACGCACACGCGCACACACACACACACACACACACACACACACACTGACCATCCTCTCCAGAACTATTACAGTCTGGCACACACAATCACTCATAATAACATGTTTTTAGTATTCATAGGCATGAAATATCATTCACAGTTACATCACACAATACATAGACAGGATTAGCATCATCATATTATTAGCTTATTTTTATTGTTTGTAGGCATTTTCTTGCATCTTTTGTTTGCCGGATTGGTTTTGGTTTTGTCTCACTTGGATTTATTAAGCGTTTTACCTTCCCTAACCTTGTCATTAAGATTTTTTCTTTCATCTTTTTTTGTTTTACAGAAGAAATAAGCATCATACGCAAACTCAACTTACAATAACAGAACAACATCTCTCTAATCTCTCACAAGCACCAGTACAGTAACTTCATCCCCTGCATTGCTTCACCCTGTATCCACCCTGTAGTCCAGTCACAGTAGAGCCCAGAGGAACACACACACACACACGCACACACACGCACACACACACACACACCTCCGTATGAAAACACACACTGACACCCTGATTTGAAAACACAAAGGGAAGCCTTTATACTTGGTTCTCCAAACTGCCTTTGTTAATGGTTTTTCATTCATTTGAGATTCATCATTTTTAATTTGAGATAATTGTTTTTTTCTACCATAAATGTTATTATTAAAACTGTTA
Source organism: Argentina silus (assembly GCF_951799395.1). NCBI lineage: Eukaryota > Metazoa > Chordata > Actinopteri > Argentiniformes > Argentinidae > Argentina > Argentina silus. The sequence goes on from NC_139676.1 coordinate 12,296,836, forward strand.
TTGATATTGTTTTTATCATGACACAATAATTCAAAAAAAGCCGACCTCATTAAATAACTGGACTGCCTAACTGTTGGTTCCATTTGCAGGGATAGTGCTGGATCAGAGCCTTTGCACAGCTTCTAGTAAAATTAGCTCTATGTACTAAAACCATATATCAAGACTATAACAATCTATAAAAAGTGCCTCTGTATTCCCCTCATGCAATTAGTTATAAACTTGAATTCAGGTTCTTTTTTCACATATAAGCTAAGCTACAAAGAATGGTGGCGTTTCTCCGCGCGGAGACCATTGGCCCGGACAGATCTTTATTGAGGACTGCAAACGTTTTGTATAAAGAGAGAGATCTTATACGTATATATTTATGATATATGCTCCTTTTTAACTTTTACTAAATGAGCTCGTTGGCAGTCTAGTTATTTTCTGACCCACGACCCCTTTCAGTGAACAGCACCTCACTGTTGACCAGTACGATTCAACAATGACACACACACCTCCACAATCTACAGAGCAGCATCCATAAGTCCACCATGCAAATAATAGATGAACTTGTCAAAAATCGACAATAGAATTGAAGAAAAAAAAAGTGTTTGTTTTTTGATGGAAAGTATTATTATTGAAAAATATGTGTCGATTGAGCCACGTGCAATGCATTGGGTAGATAATTGTGTTTGTCTGTTAGAGATTTTTAAGAAAGCTTAAGAGAAAAGAGAAAAAAAAATCTATTTGTTTCAAGTCCACAAGCTCCTGGACTCTAAACTAGTGGGCGTTGAAAAATCCTAGTCTTTGTAAGTTGGGGGTATTTGTTTTTATTTCTTTTGTCTCTTTTTTAATGTTTTACGTGTAATCATTTGTTTATAAGAAATGTGGGAGGGCTGAAGGAAAAATTTCTACAAAACGTCATAAGATGATATATCATACATAAGATGCAACTGGTGCTTTTACACTATAAAGTACATTCAAACTATTATAAATGAATGGTAAATGAACAAAATAATAACAAACCGTTTAGGAAACAGCATTATTCCTCTTTCTATTTGTATTCCTCTTCTATTTGTATCGAGTGGGGGGAGGGGTTCCTATTCTAACTACGCCGATTGTGAGACAAAAGGCATTTTGGTTCAACCTTTAGTGAAAGATCTGGACTGTTCATGATGCCCACAACTTTAGTGATAATTTATCTGACTTTCAAGGACTTTTACGTACGAAGAAACTGCCCAAAACATCCCCAGTGTAGACGCACCCAAGACAAGGCCTCCTTTAAGTCAAACTCCATTCGTCTTTTAACTCATGCATCGTATTATTGACACGCGTGACAAGATCTTCCCTTCTCTGGGAGATGCATCATATCTGGAGATCTTATCAATTATTATATGGTATTTTTTAACAACAACAAAAAAAAAACCGACCCAGAAATGGACAAGTACAGTGCAGTAGGATTGTTGCCTTGGAGACGTGGGAGATGATGTAATAACGTGAGCTGAGTAGAATTTCTCCTAGGTTAGACTCCTCCCTCTCTCTCTCTGAGCAAGCCACTGATAAAAAGGAAAACATAGGGGTGAAAGGCAGCTTAGAATCATGCGTATGAGGAGCCTCTCTGACCCATGTAAAAAGACTCAGCAAGGTGAGCCTCGCCCTCCCCCTCCCCTCCCCCTTCCCTCCCTCCCTCCCTCCCTCCTCCCTCTCTCTGTAAATGACCTGAGTAGTGCTTGTGCTGTAGTGTAGTTTCCCAGCAGTTAAAGGTTGTCCCTTAAAAGTGCCTTTTGTTCACAGACTCCATTTTGTAATCCAGATCGCCCTTCGAAACAGCTCGAGGTTAGGAGTCGCCCCTAAGCTCAGATCTAGGATCAGCTTACCCTGCCCCCTATCCTATCACAACCATTAGGAAGGAAAAAGGGGTAAACTGACCTATGCTCAGAGCTTAGTAGCAACTTTATCCTCCGCCTTCGAAAAGAATCCCCTCCATCGTACCTTCTTATATCCTCTTCCTTTTCAAAGCCGTATATATATAGTACAAAAGGAAACTGGTGTGAATTAGTTCTTTACTTTTTATTGATAAATGATGAAAAAAAAAAATACTGAAAAGGCAAAAAAACTTGTTCTCGTTCCTCTCTTGCTTTCTTCTTCTTCCCCTCTTTGTCTCCTCTGTCTGTTTTCTCTCTTAGACACTGGAGTCGTCTGTAACTGTGTGTCTGTCGCTCTCCGTCTCTCTCTCTCTCTCTCTCTCTCTCTCTCTCTCTCTCTCTCTCTCACTTCCAGTGATGGAAAAGGAGGCAGAGGAAAAAAAATGGCAGAAAACTTTTGTCTTGAGCAGAATGCAGTTAGCTCACATGTTATTATTGTCTGTATGCTTCACACTGTATACCCTACCCATCTCTTCAGCTTCTCCATTCAAACAGCTAATGTAAGTGAACAAATTACACCGATGGGCTTCTGGGGGTGCGCCAGGGTGAGTAGGGCAACAGGGGTCCCCCCAGGGGGTTGGGGTCGGAGTAGGAGGTCTATGGATAATGTCAGGGTTCAGGAGAAATTATTTAAGGGGGGGGCTTCTTTTTTTTGATGTTGGGAAGAAGAGGGCTGACAGGGTAAGAGTTTATTGTTTTATTAGTTTTTACTTATTTATTTTGTTTTCCACTCTTTCATTCTTTTTTTTCTTTTTTTTACTTTATTAATTTGGATTTGCTTCGATACTTCCTATCAGGGTATGCTGTCGTTGAGACTCTCGATAAGAAAGTCTTGGACTGTAAATTAATTGCTACGAGCACCTTATAACCAGACTCGTCCCGCATGAGGCTGAGAAAAGGGGTTTGCATACCCAGTACACACACACACCCAGTCCTGCATCCACAAACCATTCCAAAAAAAATCAAAAAAATCACTCTAAACTAGTATTATTATTAGTATGGTGGGTTTTCTTTCGTGAAGCCAGCAGCAGTATTAACCATGCAACTAAACACACATCACCCAGCAAAGAGCCAGCATTGACTGCTTAGCCTGATGCGCCCCTCTCTCTACTGTCCCTTGGGCTTAGAGAGGAACGATGAGGGCCCAGGGGAACCCCAACTCGCCCCTGTATCCACCTCATGCTGGGCCATCCGTTTCTCTGTTCTGTTTGAGATTTGTTTAGTTTTTTTTTGTTTTATTTTGTTTTATTTTTTTCCCTCTACCATGTGTGGTTAGTGGTGAAAAGGCAGCGCCCTCTGAACTTTGACCCCGCCCCTGACCCTCCCTGCCCCCTCAGAGCAGAGCCCTCCATGTCTCTGTGAAACACCCCCAGAGCTCTAGGTGAAATGCATGTGTTAATTACTACAGTTTCTTTTCCATAAGATGAAAAACACAGTTCGAGAAGAGCAGCACCTGATTGAATAAAAGGATGTTCTTGACTGTAGCATTCAGCTGTGTCTGTGTTATTCTTTATAACGACATTGTCACGTCATGAAAATGACACAAGGGAGATCGTGGCAAAAATGTTTTCCAGTTTATTGAGCAGCTCCAGACAATTTGATTTGGGACGATTAGGGTTAGGGTTAGGGTAAATCTCACATATCTATTGCACTTAACATAATATAACAGTCAGAATTACACCATCACCAAAAACGTCATCCTTTAAAAGTGCATTCAGGAACACAAACCCATGACATATAAAGTACAGGAAAAGGACCCTTTGGGTGAATTTGAAATTAGATAAAATAGCCTAATATTGTATGTCATTGTTACCCTATACATCTTTGGACCACATATCAGGCAGCATTTGGTACTGGATTGTTTGAAGGCACATTAAACGGCCTATATAACACAAATAAATATAATGCCATACATTACATTTAAAAACAATTCCCTTTTTCATAAATTCAGTGGCGCAATGTTAAAAGTGCCTATAACTGAGGAGAAACACAGAACGTATTCACACTTAATTTGGTAGTGGCTTGGCACAGAGACATGGAGGTCATTTCAGATGGTCCAATGTTGTCTACATTCTTTCTGGGGTAACAGTACTATGGTAACAGTACTATGGTAACAGTACTATGGCAACAGTACTATGGTACCAGTACTATGGCAACAGTACTATGATATACAGCATCTCTCTCTTTACACACAGTGCAATCTGTTTTTTTAAGTGGTACAGTCCCACTCTTCTAATTCTCATTTCTATTGGATAGAGATAGTGGAGAGAGACAGGAAAGTAAGGAGCAGAGGGTCTGTCAGCAGGGCGTGGGCCAGATTTGAACCCACGCCGACTTGGGTATGTGTGTGCACTGTAGGCCGTGGAGCTAGACCAACTGGAAAGTTGACTGCCGTTTCTTCGTTCTTCTCCAAGGCAAAGCATACTCGAGTCACCTGGTCCCGAGGGTATCCATCATCGCTGAGGAGACGGGAACTGGGAACAAAGAGGAAAAATGACAAACTCTCAGTGAAATGCTATGTTTTCAGAAAAATATCATACAGCATACGTGTGATGACTTTAATAGGAATTACAGAAACCTGCTGTCAAGTAACTAGTCATGGGCCGTGACCGAAGAAAAAAAATAATATAATAATCTCCCTGCCTTTATCCAAAGCGACTTACAACAAATACATTTGTTTAAGTAAGTGAATCATCTATCCATCAGTCATCATAAGAAAAAGTAATCAATGCTCACACCAGGGGCCGTAGGCAGTCACAATGCTGGAAGAGGAGAGAAACAGGAGAGAAACTTGTACAGGGGGGTAATGGGGGTGAAGAGGTCTTTAGGAGGGACCATTAAGGTGTAGCCTGAGGAGATCTACGGCGGAAGATTGGTAGTGACTCTGCAGTCATGACAGTAGTGGGAAGCTCATTCCATCAGCGGGGCGCCAGGACAATGAAAAGCCGTGACCGAGTAGTGTGGCTGCTGCATCCATGTAGAGGCGGTGGTGCCAGGCAGCCAGCCGAGGTGGAAGAGCGGAGTGATCGGGCAGGGGTTTGGGGGCTGACAATTGCTTGCAAGTACGGAGGGGCTGTTCCCTTTTCATGACTGAAATACTTTTAGTAAACAGTAGGCAGTGTGAGCTTCTGGTGGCCATGATGGCCTCTCCTCACCTCCTTGTTGGCTTCCTCATCCTGTCCCTGTGAGTCCTGGACACAGCAGACTCCATCCTGCTCCTCATCAACCACCTCATTATCCTCTGGGGCCGCAGGCTGCTCATTGGCCTGGTCACCACTCCCCAGCTGGTTGCTCTGCAATGACAGGGTGAAGGTGAGAAGTGAGTGGTCTCACAGCAACAGCAGACGTGCATAAAGATTGTTTATTTAGCCATGCAATCAATTCACATCAATTGTTGGAATGTGATACGTGCACTCCCCCCCCCCCCCCACAACACACACGCACTGCACACACCCCCTCTGAGACAACACACGTGCACACCCCCAAGGGAGAACAGAGCTCTGGGCACAGGGCAGCCATATTCAGCGCCCCTGGAGCAGTTAGGGGTTAAGTGCCTTGCTCAAGGGCACAACGGCAGTGGTAGGCACCTTAGTTATGATGCCAGTAACCTTCCAGTTACCAGCTCACATCCGGCTCCCTCCTGGAGTGGGGATCGAACCAGCGACCTGCCAATTGCTGGCTGGCCGGCCTCTCTAATCTCTAGGCTACCTGCAGCCCCAAGTTTTCTCGCAGAGCCTGACAATGTGTCTAAAGTCTGGGTGGAGGTTAATTGTGGAGAGGGTTCTGCAGTGGGGGAGGAGTGAGTACCTGAGAGCCATTGGGTGCAGGGTTTGTCTCCTGAACTGGGTACTTCTCCCCACCTACAGGGATAGGGAGGGCAGCCTGCGTCGGGACTGGTGGTGCAGGCAAACCAGCGCCTGTCTTGTGTGGATTTGGTGATGGCCAATACTGGTTGGAGGACTCGTGGGAGGTTGTTTTGCATGAAGGAAGTGGTAGTGGAGGTGGAGGTGGAGGTGGAGGTGCAACCTGGCCAGGTGGAGGTTTTGGCTGAGTAAAACAAGCCAAGAACCCAGAAAAATACATTAGCATGAAGCCAGTCGAAAATGCACGTGGGCAAAAGCATCCAGGAAAAATACACAGTTATGAGCATTCTGACTATTTGATGTGTGTATGGTATGCAGACTGTGTCTCGGGTTAGATACTGTGACAGCCAAATAGTAATATCAGTTGAAATGTACCAATTAAGATGTACCAATTAAAATGTACCAAGTAAGATGTACTGGGCGGCAGGTAGCCTGGAGGGGGGCGGCAGGTAGCCTGGAGGTTAAAGAGGCCGGCCAGCAATCGGAAGGTTGCTGGTTCGATCCCCGCTCCAGGAGGGATCTGGATGTGAGTTGGTGACTGGAGGGTTGCTGGCAGCATATCCAGGTCCCTACCACTGCCGTTGTGCCCTTGAGCAAGGCACTTAACCCCGAATTGCTCCAGGGGCGCTGACTTGGCTGACCCTGTGCCCAGAGCCCAGCGCTCTGTTCTCCCTGGGGGGGTGTGCACGTGTGTTGTCTCGGAGGGGGGGTGTGCAGTGCGTGTGTGTTGTCTCGGGGGGGGTCAGCATCAGCATACACTCTATGTAATTGCATAATCTGTAAGTGTTTAAAAGGTAATTTACCTCCTTGGATTTAATGGAATTTGTCTTGCCAAAATCTGCCATTTTCTGTTGATAAGAAGAGGGCTCCGGTCCTCCCATCAGAGCCTAAAGAAATAATATTATTATTGACAGTATGGACACACGATCAAAGCTACGAACGGTATTGCTGTGACTTTAGCTTCCTTACTAACTAATACGATACGATATCTAATACAATTGCTAGCTATAACGAAGATTACAATTACTACGCACCTTCCTGTCGTCTTAACCGCCAGCACGCGGGTTTGTTTGGGCACGTTCCACTTCTATGGTTACGTAGTTACGTTTTGCCTACGTAGTTACGTTTTGCCTACGTAGTTACGTTCTGATACATTTTGTAAACAAAGCCAAAAGATGGAGTCATGAGAAGGTTTAATCTAAAAATATAGTCAGATCGAATGACCAAACAACAGAGTTTATAATCGGTGTCATTCATTGTTCGACGGTCAAATACACGAATAAGGAATAGTATTTACATCTCACTGCTTCTTAAGATATTAACGTTGACAAGTTCTTAGTTTCAGCTAATTTTTTTTACCCCTGCTGCATCGACCGAGGAGGTTGTCGTTGCTCGGTTCTACTAACTTAGCTAGTTAGGCTAGCTACCATTGTGGAATGACAACAAAGTAGCAAACCACGTCAAAAAAAACATAGCTAAGTGCTAAGTCTAACCTTGTCGCTGTGGGGTTGTGTTCGGTCTAGTTCAATGGGGAACTGTTTGTCTTCGCAAGGAGCCGACGACTTGTCTCTTCTCAACGAGTCAGAGGGAGCCAGTCTGCCAGGAGAACCACCACCCCCATATCAGGTGCGCTCAGGGGGCAACAATGTAATATATTCCGAGGATTCATAGATAATAGCCCTGGCATTACGTTTGACATCCCGTCGTTATCATAAATGCATTGTGCATGGCATGGCATTTGATTAAGAATACAGATTAATAAATATTTATTTAGGAGTTCTTCGTCCAAGTCACTAGTCGTATGACCTAGTAGTCAATGCCCGTTCAGAGATTAGGTAGTTTGTCTTTGTATTGCGTCTTATCTTATGACTGTCTTATGAACTGTCATACTTTTGCTACAGCTGCTTGTGAATAACATCGTTATTCAAGGTCTATGGCTATATTCAAACAGTGTGATGACCTCCTTAAGAGAACAAGCAGGAAAAAAAACACATGACACACACACTGTGAATTCCATTGATTGGTATAAATAATGTTTGGGTTGGTTTGTGCCCCTTTCCCCCAGGAGCGTGTCCAGGTGCCAGTGTACTACCCCACGCCCAGTCAGACACGCCTGGCCACCCAGCTGACAGAGGAGGAGCAGGTCCGCATCGCCCAACGCATTGGTCTCATCCAGCACCTCCCCAGGGGCATCTTCGACCCCGGCTCTGAGCCCTCAGACAAGAAAGTCAAAGAGTGAGTGAGGAGGCTGATCCTTGGCCCGTCACTGAAATATGTTGGAGGTGGTCCAGTGTCTAGAGTCCAGCACCACGGCCTACAGTGCACATGTATGCCCATGTCGGCATGGGTTCGAATCCAACCCATGCCCTGCTGACATACCCTCTCCTTCTTACTTCTTATCTGTTATTCTTACTTCTTATCTGTCTCTCTCCACTGTCTCTATCCTATAAAGGACAAAACATATAAGAGTGGGACTGCCTCACTAAAAAAAATAACCTTTAGAAATATGTTGGAGATTTTGTCTAAAACGTTTCATTTGGATATGACTGAAATATGTGGAACAAGCGTGCACTTGCTGCGGCCGTACGCCTCTCACGATGCAGTTTGGTCGCAACTATTGATTGATTGATGGATTGATTAGACTACATAGATAGATGAATACTTCATTGATCACAGATCAATTAAAAGGTTTTGTGTCTCCCTCCCCCCCTCTATCCCCCAGGTGTGTGATCTGCATGATGGACTTTGAGTACGGTGACCCCATCCGGTTCCTGCCCTGCCTGCACATCTATCACGTGGACTGCATCGACGCCTGGCTGATGAGATCCTTCACCTGCCCCTCCTGCATGGAGCCTGTGGACGCTGCACTGCTCTCCTCCTACGAGACCAACTGAGCCGTCCCCCTCCTTCACCCCCCACCCCCCCCCCGTTCCCACCACCACCCTGCAGAGGAGCCAATTAAACACCTCATAGCAGTCACTCTAACCTAGCTGTTGTAGACTCCCACAGACAGTTGTTTTCGGGAGGGGCGGGGATATGCAGATATTGGGAGGGTGTGTTGTGTTAAGATGTGCGTAGGTACACAAGAGTAGGTTATGCTGAGTGAGAGTGGGTGTAGGCCCACTGTATGGGTGCTAAGGGTGAATTTTGGGCTCATAGGAATGTCTCTTTGCCTTTTAAAGACGACGAGACTTGCTGCCGAACACGTCTTACCTTAATTGAAGGATTTAGAAAAGTAGAGAAGTCCTGAGGGATTATTCCAGAAACATACTGAATTCCCTTTTGGATGATGAAAGGAAGGGTGGTAGCTATAGAGATTGGCCCAATAGTTTAGTTCATATGGTTGGTTTCTTATTACTTCCCTTACAATCATCCCCCCTCCAATGTATATGTGCAATATACAGTATGTTATATTACAGTACATAGAGAAAGTACAAGAATTGCTCTGTTCTGATAGGTCAAAGGGTGACCCCCCTGACCTCAACACTGCAGAAGAGAAGGTAGAGCAAGTGAGGGTGTTTAGACTGGGGCACTTGTAGCCTTGAATGTCTCTCAAAAGCACAGGGCTCTTTACTAGAATGCAACTTTTTTTCAAATCAAAGGGCAATCATAGACAAACCCATACAAACTCACAAAGATACTGTATGAGTAAAAAAAAAAAAAAAAAAAAAAATGCAGTATGAGTTCTCCATCCCATCCCTGTCTATATATCAGAAATGATACTCGCCTTTGTATGTTGTTTAACCGGGTGGGGATTGGATCGGGTCGGGTCGGATGTGTGTTAGCCTGTAGAACCCCAAGCTGCTTTTTTAAACTAACGTGGGTCTGTTTTTTGCCTTGACATTAGTATGAATCTTCTCCTAACGAGCTTTGCCTTGACTATGTGCTCTTGTTAAGATTGTCCATGGGGTGTTGTCGTGGTCTTTCTTGTTCCTGTTTACTGTCTATGACTTTTCAAAGACTAATATGCTGTGCAATCCCCCCCCAAAGCACCTTGGGATATCCTCTGGCACTCTGTAGCTCCTAAACATACACTCTTCGGGGAAAAAAAAAGGTTCCCAAAAGGATGCTTCGGCTGTCCCTGTGGGAGAACCCTTTTCCACAGAGGGTTCTGCATGGAACCCAAAAGGGATCTTCAAAGAGTTTTCCCACAGGTTCAAGCCGAAGAACCCTTTTTGGTTCTAGTTAACGTAAGGTAACGTAAGGTTCTAGTTAACGTAACGTTTTTTTCTTCTTCTTCTTCAAAGAGTGTAGCAGAGGAAAGTCAGAGGGAGAGTTTTCCCCCGCCTTCCTCCTCTACTGTTTCTTTCCACATCTCCTGTCTTGTATGAGTGTTTCAAAGACAAGAGAGAAAAAAAGAGACTAAATTGTGTCAAAAGATGAAGATGATTCTTTTAATTGTCAATCTGTTTTGATACTGCATACAAAGGTTGTAGCTAAAGTGTTTTTTTCCAATGTTGTCAGAAAAAGTGTGTGTGAGTATTGATATATTGATTAGTGTTTTGTTGATCTACATTATGAATCTCCAGTAGCCCAAAGGCCTGGAAAAAAGAGCTTTTAGAACTTTTAATCTATTCTTTGATCTATGAGGACTGAAATAGTGAGGCAAATGCTGTTGACTGTGTGGTTTAATACAAACAACTAACATACAATGTGTGAGAGTGGGTGGAGAGGAGAGTGGGGTTATGAATCGTGGTCAATTCTGAATGTAATTCTACAGTGGCACTATTTCAGTAAAGGTAAAAACTGGACAGCATTCGAAATGGATTCTCAGCATTCTTAAGTGGTAAAGAAATATGGCGGAGCCATTCAATTCAGGCCTCGGTGTCCTTTTAGGTCGACGTGAGCCAGCCAATTCATGTGAAGTACAATCATTTCTTATACTTGTCATTGTTGTTTTAGTTTTCCTTAAGCTGGACACACTGTACAGTGGAGTGTGATATCAGCATCACGCTGATTCGTGTCAATGTGTAAGACTATGGAATATGATGAAGCCAGAGATTCCTGGCTGCTGTTACAATCATGAATTTGAAATCTTGATGTGTCCTTTGTTTTTGAATATGTGCCATGAGGGTACAGCTTTTAGGAAAACCTACAAACAATAAAAAGTGGAAGCCAAATTCAACCACTGTGCTGCCATGTATTATTTTTATGTCTGTGGACATACTGACTGTTACCGTATGTTACTGTCACTGATCTATACACACAGAGTGTCCTGCGTCAGTACAGGGACAGTGGGACAGTGAAGCATTTTCTCTTCTTGTGGCTCTACGCTCTACAGTGAAACAATTACTGTGACTTTAAGTCGAGATTCTCAGCTTTATTTTGATGGCTGATTGTGTACATATTGGTTTCACCATTCAGAAATTAAAACGCTTTTGGAGTGTCGAGCCAAAAGAAGAAAAAAATGCTTCACTGTCCCATTACTTACGCAGGGCACTGTACATACTAAATCGATGGTGCCGTTTTCCTGCTGGTGAGATGCAATGTGGATGTCGGCAAAAACGTAAAATGAACACACACATACCGAAATAGAATGTTTTTTTGTTTTATTTTATATTGTTGCACTCGGTTGGGGGCAAGTCTCACTCCTCTTTGGGGAGACCAGTGGAGCAGGTCTCACTCCTCTTTGGGGAGGCCAGTGGAGCAGGTCAGGATCCTCCCAAGGCGTCGGAAGAACCCTCGAACTCCCCCCTTCTTCTTCTTGTCCTTCTTCTTCGTTGAGATTGTATCTCTGTGATCTAAAAAATAGAATCCATAAGTACTGTATGTTTTCATGCGAGATCTGTGTCCATCCTTTAAAATAACTCTTGGCACAGAGGTTAACATGTCAAAAGTGTGTCTGTTGAATAAGACTAATTTCTCGTCACGATATATTAGACTGCCTACTAAGTTAAGTGTCAAGTTGTCAAGTACTCACCACCGCAGTGTTCTACTGCTTCAACGCAGCATTCAGCTGCCTCAGTGCTGCTCGCCAGTGTCACAACCCCAGGAGGCTGTAAACAAAGACAATGAACAGTATAAGAGTAGGAAAAACTGTATTGTATTTCATCTTCATGATGTAATTCGATGTGATATTTATTGCTTACCAGAACCACTCCACTGAGTTCAGCTACAACTCCACTGCATTCTGCTGCAACTCTACTGCATTCTGCTGCAACTCTACTGCATTCTGCCACCTCACTGCAGCATTCAGCTTCCTCTCCAATGCTGCACACCATCGTCATCAACCCAGCAGGCTGTAAACAAAGATAATGAACAGTATAAGAGTAGGAAAAAGTCCATCTATTCATTCATTCATTCATTCATTCATTCATTCATTACCTTGGGGAGCTGTGGAGTCATCACTGGGAGGACACATTCCAAGGTAATGTGTGGTTGCTCCTCTGTGAGCTGAATCCTCATCTTTGGGTCCAACTGCTCACTTTCCCTTTTGATCTGGTCTATGGCCAGCTGGATAGACCTACTAACCTCTACCTGGGCAGTTTCCCTGTAGAGCTGGTCTATAGCCAGCTGGATAGACCTGCTCACCTCCACCTGGGCAGTCTTCTGAAGGAGCTGTTCCAGCTCCACCTTGGTGTTTTCAGAGGCCTGGTCACCCAGGCAAGCCTTATGTGGCTCAGTCTCTCTGACGGTACAGGAGGCCTCAGCAACCGCGTCCACTGACATGGCATTGTCACTGCTCTCCTCAATGGACTGTAAACAGACAGAGTAAAGCATCATTTTAAAACTCATTCTGTAGCTGATTCATGGGGCACACCAAACATATACAACATAAATGATGATTATGACGTATATGCTGTACTGTCCACAATGATATAAATATACATCCAGTATCAAAATATATCTCAACTACAAAAGAAAACAAGTTTAAGATTTAGATTTTTAAAAAAGTCAATATAATGGACTAGCACTAAATACAATCAAATAGAGCATTTCAGATGGCTCTTATTTCTTACTACAGTGGCCAGGCGTGGTTCTCGTTCCTCTTCAAGGCTGTCAATGGTGTTGAGGTCAGCCTGGGTCTCCAGACTGACCTGGGCCTCCAGACTGACCTGGGCCTCCAGACTGACCTGGGTCTCCAGACTGACCTGGGCCTCCAGACTGACCTGGGTCTCCAGGCTGACCTGGGCCTCCAGACTGACCTGGGCCTCCAGACTGACCTGGGTCTCCAGAGTGACCTGGGTCTCCAGACTGACCTGGGCCTCCAGACTGACCTGGGTCTCCAGACTGACCTGGGCCTCCAGACTGACCTGGATCTCCAGACTGACCTGGGTCTCCAGGCTGACCTGGGCCAGCTCCTCCAAAGCATTCTGCTGAACTGCCACCTGATCCTCCTGGACGATCTGATGGATGGACAGCCTGAGAACCTTCCCAGTATGGGCCTGAGCAATCAGCAGAAGCTTTTGTTCGTAAATGTTGGTGGTGGAGCCCTCCACCTTTGTGTCCACAGAGGCCTGGTCATTGAGACTAGCCACCTCTGCCTCAATTTCTTTGATGGTGGTTGAGTCCTCCACCTTGGTATCTTTTGAGGCCTGGTCATTAATGGGAGCCACCTGTGGCTTAATCTCCCTGATGGTGGTGGAGGCTTCACCAACAGTGTCCACTGATGTGGAATTGGCACTGGTCTCCTCTATGGACTGTAAACAGACAGAGTGATTAGGTGTAAGCATAATAAAAAACACACACTCCCTAGCTATCTCATAGACACACTGAAAGCCATAGGGAAATAACAATAGCTCAGTTTATTTACAATTAATTAATAATAACATCACAGATCGAATATAATGGACCAGCATAAAATAAAATCAAACAGAACTTTTCAGATGGCTCTTTTCTTACCACAGTGGCCAGGCATGCTTCTGTTTGCATTTTAGGAGACTCCTCTTCAGGGAGGTCCATGGTTGTGATGTCAGCCTGGGTCTCCAGACTGACCTGGGCCAACTCCTCCAAAGCATTCTGCTGAACAGCCGCCCTGTCCTCCTGGACGATCTGGTGCATTGACAGTCTGAGAACCTTCTCAGTGTGTGCCTGAGCAGTCAGCAGAAGCTCTTGTTCATACATTCTGGTGGTGGAGTCCTCCACCTTTGTGTCGATAGAGGCCTGGTCATTAAGAGGAGCCATCTCTGCCTCAATCTCTCTGATGGTGGTGGAGGCCGGGTCATTCATGGGAGCCACTTGTGGCTTAATCTCCCTGATGGTGGTGGAGGCTTCACCAACAGTGTCCACTGATGTGGAATTGGCACTGGTCTCCTCTATGGACTGTAAACAGACAGAGTGATTATGTCTAAGCGTAATTAAAAGCACACACCACGTAGCAATCTCATAGAGCACACTAAACCTATACAACATTCATCATGATTATCATGTGCTGTATTTACAATTGATTAAATATAACATATCACAGATACAATATAATAGACCAGCATTAAACAAAATCAAACAGAGCATTTCAGATGGCTTGTATTTCTTACCACAGTGGCCAGGCGTGGTCCAGGGCTACTGGTAACGCCCACACATGCTTGTGTGAGCTGAAGCACCACCAGACACTTGAGGTACCTCTCCAAGCCTCCGTGAACAATGGCTGTGTGGAGGCCGTGATCAGAGCCTGTAATACGGTACAGCTCGGACAAAATGTTCTGGACAAGACCGGAGACTTGGGAGTGGTGGAGAAGGCCTTGCCCAATCCCCTCTACTGCCTCAATCCAGGGGAAAGAGCAGAGGATCTTGTCCAACTCACTTCTGTTGAGTTCGACCCCAGGGCTCAGGTGAATGATGGTCTGCTGGAGGATCTGATTAATCACAAAGTTCAGACCCTCAAGGTGGTCAGGTACCTTCACAAGTTGGGAGGAAGCCATCTCTTTCTTAAAAACCATTTCACTCAGTGCCTCCTTGACAACTGCCCTGGCGTCAAAGGGGGCTCCATCAAAGTTCAGGAGCCTGAAGGTCTTTGATGCCTCCTCAAATTTCCTGAAGACCAGCCTCACCATGTCCCGTGACATGTCCTTACTTAAAGCGGTGAGACGCGCCATCGGGACGTCGCCATACTGCCGCAAGTACTTTGTTGCGGCTCGGGCGACCAGCCCACAGATCTCCTGGACGGCAGCACCCTTTCTGGCCTCCATCATGGCCCTATCAGACTGCTGAGAACTCCCTGCTGGCCCATCCTCTAGGAGATGCTTTAATGACAACCTCACCACCTCTGGGATGAGGTCCTTTTTGGTAGACCCGAGGAAGGCCTGCAGAGTGAAAACCGGGCCTCTATTCCCATGTCTCTTGTCCCTCTTGGGCCCAGCCATGATGGTGTTTTGCAACCCGGAGAAGGCAGGGAGGAGGATCTTGCTCGCACCCATTTCTGCTGCCGGGCGGAGCTTCTCTAAGAACATCTGCAGCCCCTCTGTTGTTATCTTTATAAGAGTGAGAGAGAGAGAGAGAGAGAGAGAGAGAGAGAGAGAGACACACACAGAGAGAGAGAGAGAGAGAGAGACACACACACACAGAGAGAGAGAGAGAGAGAGAGAGAGAGAGTGAGAGAGAGAGAGAGAGAGAGAGAGAGAGAGAGAGAGACACACAGAGAGAGAGAGAGAGAGAGAGACACACACACACAGAGAGAGAGAGAGAGAGAGAGAGAGTGAGAGAGAGAGAGAGTGAGTTAACTCAACCAAGGTTTCTCTGGTGTTCCTAGAGCAGACAACAGGATGTAGTGATACATACTATTCTGTGGAACTGCCTAGAGAGGTGCTGCTCTCTGCAGAGCTCCTTCTCCATCTGCTCCAGACAGAGGAGCCTCTCTCCATTCCAGGCCTGTAAAACATCATTATGTCAGTTTCAACATTTAGTCGGGACAAATAGTAGGGGAAATGAAGCACTGGTCCATCATTTAATTAAGTTGAATATAGACCGACATGCTATTGTAAATGTTACTGCTCACCCTACAACATTAAACTCACTACCATCTCAGTGATTTTCTGTGAATATGTATATAGGCCTACTATGCTATCATCCTTACCACTTCAGCCATATAGAGCTCCCTTAACTCTGCTTTCAAAGGGAAGATAGGAAACCTATAAAAAATATATATATGTCAGATCTCTCTCTCTCTCTCTCTCTCTCTCTCTCTCTGTCTCTGTCTCTGTCTCTGTCTCTGTCTCTCTCTCTCTCTCTCTCTCTCTCTCTCTCTCTCTCTCTCTCTTATTCAATCTATCTATCTATCTATCTTTCCATCAATTAATCACTATATACATCATATGATTAACTGGACATCTAGTTTCTAACTTTTAGAGTGAATTGCACTTTCTATAATTGAAGAATAGGTTTACAGTGTAGCAAGCAGTTGACAAGTATCTATTTCTGAGCACCAAAGCTTAACTTACTCCTCCAGGAAGACCCTTCCAGCCATCAGCCAGTCCTTCATGTCGTTCAGGGTGATGTTGGACGGGACTTTGTCCTGGTCCTTCATGAGAAGGAAGTGTCTCATGAGCTTTTTCTGCAATATAGAGTTCTCCATTAGTACCTAAAACAGTAAATATTGTTGATATTGGCAAAAATATGTTTTATCGAATGATTCAACAAAACAAACTTACCTCGCCCAGAAACTGTGCCTTTTCCACTGAGGATAAGGCTTTATTGGGCAGGTCGCCATCCATTGCAATCCTACAGAATAAGAAATAAGTGATTTAGCTCGAACATAATTTTACACTGGGATAAAAAAAAATGTCCGCTTTAGTAATGTGAGAAGATACGTACCTGACAAAGAACAATAAATGCTACTTAAAAACAGAAAGTGCTATTAAAAGAGGTTTCGGCGGTGTCGATTGGTGTCAAATAAATTGTGATTGATGCTATCTAGATGCTTGAATGCGTGTAATCTTGAGCACTGTGACGCGCTCATTGTTGCGCAGTGCACGGCACAGGCCGTTTTCTCCATTGGTAGGAAAGCGACTCATCGCGTCCCTCTCCTCCATCCTCCACTCAAGTCGATCTCAAAACGAGAATATACACTCACCGAACACTTTATTAGGAACACCTGTACACCTTCTCATGGTGGAGGTGGTGTAATGGTGTGGGGAATGTTTTCTTGGCACACTATGGCCCATTAATACCAATAAATCATCGCTTGAATGCCACAGCCTATTTGAGTATTGTTGCTGACCATATGCACCACTTCGTTCACAATTTACCCATTTTCTAATGGCTACTTCCAGCATGATAATGCACCATGTCACAAAGCAAAAGTCGTCTCAAACTGGTTTCATGGACATAACTATGAGTTCAGTGTTCTTCAGTGGCCTTCCCAGTCACCGGATCTGAATCCACAAACACTATGCACCACAAATTAGGCAAAATTGCCATGCTTGTAGTTAACAGCCGAAACGCCAATCCATATTTCAAAAGCCCTCAGTTTGTTTTAGAAGCTGTGTGCGCAAATCGCGCGATACAGGGCGCGCCATACAGGGAAACATATACTCTGAGTACAATGACTCTGATTTGTCATTTGCGTGGGAACACGCACACATACACACACGCACGAACGCAAGAAAAACAACGAAGAAGTCGATTGTATAACTGAAACGATCCCCACCCTGCAGTGCCAACCGGGAATCTGTGTTTTAGTCAAGGCAGCATTGCGCACCACAACTGAGTGCCACCATTTCACCATCTCTACAGACTGATCTCTACAGACTCTACAGACTGGTACAAAGGCCAGTTTGTGTTGTCACACACACACACACACACACACACACACACGCACACACACGCACACACGCACACACACACACACACACACACACACACACACACACACACACACACTGTTCTACGGTGGGTAATCCAGCAATACCAGATAACAGTTATGGGCAAACAGTTCTAAAACATACTTACAATTATTGTTATACTTACAATTATTATTTTTAAAATAATATTACTTAGCCTATAACAATATTAGTATTTCTAACAAATATGGACAGCTATTTAGAACACATACCTTACTGCCAACAAGTCCAGGTAACTTTTGATTATAGTTTTTTAAACTATTCAGAGAGCGCAATTACAGGAGGCTTGTCTAGTTATCAATAGGTTGAATAAACTGCAGGCTCTCTAATTAGTGCGTGAAATGTTGGCCATTGTGACGCGCTCATTATCGCGCACGGTCAGGACGATAGGAAATGATGGCTCTGGCTGTTAGTCATTACCAGCGCTGTGCAGGCCTAAATGACGAGTAGTGTCATTCAAATTCATGTGATGTTAGAAAAGAAAAGGTGTTGATTGTTCTCCATCCTCTCCTGACTCTGAATGTGTCATTTCCATAGAAATGTCACGCTGGGTTTAAGAGCTATTGAAGAGAGAAAACCGAATATAGTTCCTCATCTATCTCAAATATAATGCAGGCAAAAACGTAAAATGAACACACACATACCGAAATAGAATGTTTTTTTGTTTTATTTTATATTGTTGCACTCGGTTGGGGGCAAGTCTCACTCCTCTTTGGGGAGACCAGTGGAGCAGGTCTCACTCCTCTTTGGGGAGGCCAGTGGAGCAGGTCAGGATCCTCCCAAGGCGTCGGAAGAACCCTCGAACTCCCCCCTTCTTCTTCTTGTCCTTCTTCTTCTTGTCCTTCTTCTTCGTTGAGATTGTATCTCTGTGATCTAAAAAATAGAATCCATAAGTACTGTATGTTTTCATGCGAGATCTGTGTCCATCCTTTAAAATAACTCTTGACACAGAGGTTAACATGTCAAAAGTGTGTCTGTTGAATAAGACTAATTTCTCGTCACGATATATTAGACTGCCTACTAAGTTAATTGTCAAGTTGTCAAGTACTCACCACCGCAGTGTTCGACTGCTTCAACGCAGCATTCAGCTGCCTCAGTGCTGCTCGCCAGTGTCACAACCCCAGGAGGCTGTAAACAAAGACAATGAACAGTATAAGAGTAGGAAAAACTGTATTGTATTTCATCTTCATGATGTAATTCGATGTGATATTTATTGCTTACCAGAACCACTCCACTGAGTTCAGCTACAACTCCACTGCATTCTGCTGCAACTCCACTGCATTCTGCCACCTCACTGCAGCATTCAGCTTCCTCTCCAATGCTGCACACCATCGTCATCAACCCAGCAGGCTGTAAACAAAGATAATGAACAGTATAAGAGTAGGAAAAAGTCCATCTATTAATTAATTCATTCATTCATTCATTCATTCATTCATTCATTACCTTGGGGAGCTGTGGAGTCATCACTGGGAGGACACATTCCAAGGTAATGTGTGGTTGCTCCTCTGTGAGCTGAATCTTCATCTTTGGGTCCAACTGCTCACTTTCCCTTTTGATCTGGTCTATGGCCAGCTGGATAGACCTACTAACCTCTACCTGGGCAGTTTCCCTGTAGAGCTGGTCTATAGCCAGCTGGATAGACCTGCTCACCTCCACCTGGGCAGTCTTCTGAAGGAGCTGTTCCAGCTCCACCTTGGTGTTTTCAGAGGCCTGGTCACCCAGGCAAGCCTTATGGGGCTCAGTCTCTCTGATGGTACAGGAGGCCTCAGCAACAGCGTCCACTGACATGGCATTGTCACTGCTCTCCTCAATGGACTGTAAACAGACAGAGTAAAGCATCATTTTAAAACTCATTCTGTAGCTGATTCATGGGGCACACCAAACATATACAACATAAATGATGATTATGACGTATATGCTGTACTGTCCACAATGATACAAATATACATCCAGTATCAAAATACATCTCAACTACAAAAGAAAACAAGTTTAAGATTTAGATTTTTAAAAAAAGTCAATATAATGGACTAGCACTAAATACAATCAAATAGAGCATTTCAGATGGCTCTTATTTCTTACTACAGTGGCCAGGCGTGGTTCTAGCTCCTCTTCAAGGCTGTCAATGGTGTTGAGGTCAGCCTGGGTCTCCAGACTGACCTGGGCCTCCAGACTGACCTGGGTCTCCAGACTGACCTGGGCCTCCAGAGTGACCTGGGTCTCCAGACTGACCTGGGCCTCTAGACTGACCTGGGTCTCCAGACTGACCTGGGCCTCTAGACTGACCTGGGTCTCCAGACTGACCTGGGCCTCCAGACTGACCTGGATCTCCAGACTGACCTGGGCCTCCAGACTGACCTGGGTCTCCAGACTGACCTGGGCCAGCTCCTCCAAAGCATTCTGCTGAACTGCCACCTGATCCTCCTGGACGATCTGATGGATGGACAGCCTGAGAATCTTCCCAGTATGGGCCTGAGCAATCAGCAGAAGCTTTTGTTCGTAAATGTTGGTGGTGGAGCCCTCCACCTCGGCATCCATAGAGGCCTGGTCATTGAGACTAGCCACCTCTGCCTCAATTTCTTTGATGGTGGTTGAGTCCTCCACCTTGGTATCTTTTGAGGCCTGGTCATTAATGGGAGCCACCTGTGGCTTAATCTCCCTGATGGTGGTGGAGGCTTCACCAACAGTGTCCACTGATGTGGAATTGGCACTGGTCTCCTCTATGGACTGTAAACAGACAGAGTGATTAGGTGTAAGCATAATAAAAAACACACACTCCCTAGCTATCTCATAGACACACTGAAAGACATAGGGAAATAACAATAGCTCAGTTTATTTACAATTAATTAATAATAACATCACAGATCAAATATAATGGACCAGCATGAAATAAAATCAAACAGAACTTTTCAGATGGCTCTTTTCTTACCACAGTGGCCAGGCATGCTTCCATTTCCATTTTAGGAGACTCCTCTTCAGGGAGGTCCATGGTTGTGATGTCAGCCTGGGTCTCCAGACTGACCTGGGCCAGCTCCTCCAAAGCATTCTGCTGAACAGCCGCCCTGTCCTCCTGGACGATCTGGTGCATTGACAGTCTGAGAACCTTCTCAGTGTGTGCCTGAGCAGTCAGCAGAAGCTCTTGTTCATACATTCTGGTGGTGGAGTCCTCCACCTTTGTGTCGATAGAGGCCTGGTCATTATGGGGAGCCATCTCTGCCTCAATCTCCCTGATGGTGGTGGAGGCTTCACCAACAGTGTCCACTGATGTGGAATTGGCACTGGTCTCCTCTATGGACTGTAAACAGACAGAGTGATTAGGTCTAAGCGTAATTAAAAGCACACACCCCATAGCAATCTCATAGAGCACAATAAACCTATACAACATACATCATGATTATCATGTGCTGTATTTACAATTGATTAAATATAACATATCACAGATACAATATAATAGACCAGCATTAAACAAAATCAAACAGAGCATTTCAGATGACTTGTATTTCTTACCACAGTGGCCAGGCGTGGTCCAGGGCTACTGGTAACGCCCACACATGCTTGTGTGAGCTGAAGCACCACCAGACACTTGAGGTACCTCTCCAAGCCGCCGTGAACAATGGCTGTGTGGAGGCCGTGATCAGAGCCTGTAATATGGTACAGCTCGGACAAAATGCTCTGGACAAGACCGGAGACTTGGGAGTGGTGGAGAAGGCCTTGCCCAATCCCCTCTACTGCCTCAATCCAGGGGAAAGAGCAGAGGATTTTGTCCAACTCACTTCTGTTGAGTTCGACCCCAGGGCTCAGGCGAATTATGGTCTGCTGGAGGATCTGATTAATCACAAAGTTCAGACCCTCAAGGTGGTCAGGTACCTTCACAAGTTGGGAGGAAGCCATCTCTTTCTTAAAAACCATTTCACTCAGTGCCTCCTTGACAACTGCCCTGGCGTCAAAGGGGGCTCCATCAAAGTTCAGGAGCCTGAAGGTCTTTGATGCCTCCTCAAATTTCCTGAAGACCAGCCTCACCATGTCCCGTGACATGTCCTTACTTAAAGCGGTGAGACGCGCCATCGGGACGTCGCCATACTGCCGCAAGTACTTTGTTGCGGCTCGGGCGACCAGCCCACAGATCTCCTGGACGGCAGCACCCTTTCTGGCCTCCATCATGGCCCTATCAGACTGCTGAAAACTCCCTGCTGGCCCGTCCTCTAGGAGATGCTTTAATGACAACCTCACCACCTCTGGGATGAGGTCCTTTTTGGCAGACCCGAGGAAGGCCTGCAGAGTGAAAACCGGGCCTCTATTCCCATGTCTCTTGTCCCTCTTGGGCCCAGCCATGATGGAGTTTTGCAACCTGGAGAAGGCAGGGAGGAGGATCTTGCTCGCACCCATTTCTGCTGCCGGGCGGAGCTTCTCTAAGAACATCTGCAGCCCCTCTGTTGTTATCTTTATAAGAGTGAGAGAGAGAGAGAGATAGAGAGAGAGAGAGAGAGAGAGAGAGAGAGAGAGAGAGAGAGAGAGAGAGAGAGTGAGAGTGAGTTAACTCAACCAAGGTTTCTCTGGTGTTCCTAGAGCAGACAACAGGATGTAGTGATACATACTATTCTGTGGAACTGCCTAGAGAGGTGCTGCTCTCTGCAGAGCTCCTTCTCCATCTGCTCCAGACAGAGGAGCCTCTCTCCATTCCAGGCCTGTAAAACATCATTATGTCAGTTTCAACATTTAGTAGGGACAGTTGAATATAGACCGACATGCTATTGTAAATGTTACTGCTTACCCTACAACATTAAACTCACTACCATCTCAGTGATTTTCTGTGAATATGTATATAGGCCTACTATGCTATCATCCTTACCACTTCAGCCATATAGAGCTCCCTTAACTCTGCTTTCAGAGGGAAGATAGGAAACCTATAAAAAATAATTATATGTCAGATCTCTCTCTCTCTCTCTCTCTCTCTCTTATTCAATCTATCTATCTATCTATCTATCTTTCCATCAATTAATCACTATATACATCATATGATTAACTGGACATCTAGTTTCTAACTTTTAGAGTGAATTGCACTTTCTATAATTGAAGAATAGGTTTACAGTGTAGCAAGCAGTTGACAAGTATCTATTTCTGAGCACCAAAGCTTAACTTACTCCTCCAGGAAGACCCTTCCAGCCATCAGCCAGTCCTTCATGTCGTTCAGGGTGATGTTGGACGGGACTTTGTCCTGGTCCTTCATGAGAAGGAAGTGTCTCATGAGCTTTTTCTGCAATATAGAGTTCTCCATTAGTACATAAAACAGTAAATATTGTTGATATTGGCAAAAATATGTTTCATTGAATGATTCAACAAAACAAACTTACCTCGCCCAGAAACTGTGCCTTTTCCACTGAGGATAAGGCTTTATTGGGCAGGTCGCCATCCATTGCAATCCTACAGAATAAGAAATAAGTGATTTAGCTCGAACATAATTTTACACAGGGATAAAATAAATGTCTGCTTTAGTAATGTGAGAAGATACGTACCTGACAAAGAACAATAAATGCTACTTAAAAACAGAAAGTGCTATTAAAAGAGGTTTCGGCGGTGTCGATTGGTGTCAAATAAATTGTGATTGATGCTATCTAGATGCTTGAATGCGTGTAATCTTGAGCACTGTGACGCGCTCATTGTTGCGCAGTGCACGGCACAGGCCGTTTTCTCCATTGGTAGGAAAGCGACTCATCGCGTCCCTCTCCTCCATCCTCCACTCAAATCGTCCTCAAAACGAGAATATACACTCACCGAACACTTTATTAGGAACACCTGTACACCTTCTCATGGTGGAGGTGGTGTAATGGTGTGGGGAATGTTTTCTTGGCACACTATGGGCCCATTAATACCAATCAATCATCGCTTGAATGCCACAGCCTATTTGAGTATTGTTGCTGACCATATGCACCACTTCGTTCACAATTTACCCATTTTCTAATGGCTACTTCCAGCATGATAATGCACCATGTCACAAAGCAAAAGTCGTCTCTAACTGGTTTCATGGACATAACTATGAGTTCAGTGTTCTTCAGTGGCCTTCCCAGTCACCGGATCTGAATCCACAAACACTATGCACCACAAATTAGGCAAAATTGCCATGCTTGTAGTTAACAGCCGAAACGCCAATCCATATTTCAAAAGCCCTCAGTTTGTTTTAGAAGCTGTGTGCGCAAAGCGCGCGATACAGGGCGCGCCATACAGGGAAACATATATTCTGAGTACAATGACTCTGATTTGTCATTTGCGTGGGAACACGCACACATACACACACGCACGAACGCAAGAAAAACAACGAAGAAGTCGATTGTATAACTGAAACGATCCCCACCCTGCAGTGCCAACCGGGAATCTGTGTTTTAGTCAAGGCAGCATTGCGCACCACAACTGAGTGTCACCATTTCACCATCTCTACAGACTGATCTCTACAGACTGGTACAAAGGCCAGTTTATGTTGTCACACACACACACACACACACACACACACACACACACACACACACACACACGCACGCACGCACGCACGCACGCACACACACACACACACACATACACACACACACATACACACACACACACAAACACACACACACACACACACTGTTCTACGGTGGGTAATCCAGCAATACCAGATAACAGTTATGGGCAAACAGTTCTAAAACATACTTACAATTATTGTTATTACAATTATTATTTTTAAAATAATATTACTTAGCCTATAACAATATTAGTATTTCTAACAAATATGGACAGCTATTTAGAACACATACCTTACTGCCAACAAGTCCAGGTAACTTTTGATTATAGTTTTTTAAACTATTCAGAGAGCGCAATTACAGGAGGCTTGTCTAGTTATCAATAGGTTGAATAAACTGCAGGCTCTCTAATTAGTGCGTGAAATGTTGGCCATTGTGACGCGCTCATTATCGCGCACGATCAGGACGATAGGAAATGATGGCTCTGGCTGTTAGTCATTACCAGCGCTGTGCAGGCCTAAATGACGAGTAGTGTCATTCAAATTCATGTGATGTTAGAAAAGAAAAGGTGTTGATTGTTCTCCATCCTCTCCTGACTCTGAATGTGTCATTTCAATAGACATGTCACGCTGGGTTTAAGAGCTATTGAGGAGGGAAAACCGAATATAGTTCCTCATCTATCTCAAATATAATGCAGGCTTATTCCACATTCACAGCTTTGATCATAGCATTTGCATTATCTATTTGAGATTATCTATGGAAGATGTTGACTGGTTCTGTCACAAATGTTTATATTCATTTGGACTGAATGAATACTTATGAGAAGCACAATGTTTTAATTCTAATATGTACCATGTTTTTTTATTTTTTCATTTGCTCAGGTCATACATAACCTGTCAAACCAAAGATTTAAATAATAAAGGAATGACCTGGAATCAAAATAAAATGGGGATCCTCCAGACTAAACCATCATATACCGTATTTCTGAGGTGATCAACTCCAGATTAACAAAGATGAGCTAGAACAGGAAAAACAACGTTAGTGCAGAAAGTACCTCAAAGAAAGTAGTTATTTTATTAAAAAATATATACAGTATTTACGTTATACACATTTTATACCAACAAATTTCACATACAGTATTACTGGCCATACAATTATTGACAAGCGATAAACATATTACAGTGGTAACCACTGTCATTTCACAGTGATATATACAATACTGAGTACTTGTGGACATTGAGTCGAAGTCACTGCCACATGAATATCTATTGTATGCATCCTATCTCATTGTTTAGGTGGCTGCATACAACATAGTGCTTGGTTAACATTACAGGAATAATCAGTATTATGAAGTTGCATAAACAGTATTTAGCTATGTTTTCTTTTTTACACCTGGATTCTTTGTTATTAGTATCAGCGACAGGAAAAGATGGCCGCCTTGAAAGGCCTTGTATAAAAATAGTCACCACATTTTTAGGCAGTAAAATTGTGCTGTGGACGGATACGACTTTGCATAAAATCAATACTTGATTCTTTAAAAAGAATAGATTCCCACTCCAACGGTTGCCAAGGCTACACAGATACCTAGGACCATTCTGAAAAGGGGCGAAGTGTTGATCCAGCTGTTTGAGATCTGGAGGGTATTGGCCATCATTTGTTCTCCTGGGAAAATGAAAGAGAAATGATTATCTAAATCATGTATGTATTTCCATCATCATCATCATCATCATAACAAGCCTGTGTGTGTGTGTGTGTGTGTGTGTGTGTGTGTGTGTGTGTGTGTGTGTGTGTGTGTGTGTGTGTGTGTGTGTGTGTGTGTGTGAGTGCACATGCATGTGTGTGTGTGTGTGTGTGTGTGTGTGTGTGTGTGTGTGTGTGTGAGTGCACATGCATGTGTGTGTGTGTGTGTGTGTGTGTGTGTGTGTGTGTGTGCACATGCATGTGTGTGTGTGTGTGTGTGTGTGTGTGTGTGTGAGCCTCTTACCATTAGTCAGTTTAGAGTGTGTCGTGTGTCTCTGCAGCTCACTCTCACTCTTAGTAACACTCAGCATCTTCTGCAGATCTTCAAACACCTGAAACATCAAAGAAGAACAAAAGGACATCCTCACGTCATTCATCATCTCGTGTACATGACATGTTCTGATCAGCCAAGTCACAATGTCATTCAGCTCCCCTATTGCTTTCCTCTAATTTGTACTAATTGAAAATCGGCATCTTGTGCCCGTAATTTAGACGGTTAAGCCTCCACTTTCCTGACACACCGTCATCCCATCTCTCTCTCCATCCCTCCTTACCTGGATATTACACTCGAAGGCCTGGACAGCCTCCTCCAGCACTCCCGTCCTCTCCTCCTCCGTCAGCTCTATGCTGTTCATCCGGCTCCTGTACAGCTGCTTGAAGAGGTTGGGGCTGCTCACCCCAGGGAAGGAGAAGAACGACAGACCCTCACCGCTCTTCAGCCCCAGAGACTTCTGGGTAATACGGCCCAGGACCTGCCCTCCGGACAGGTCTCCTAGGTAACGGGTGTAGGCGTGGGCCACCAGGTACTCAGGGTGGTCTCTGCCAATCTGTGTGTGTGTGAGAGAGAGAGAGAGAAGGTATTTAACCATTCCTAATAAAGCATTATACCTGTATGGTAATAAACATTACAGTACACCTTTCTCATTGGCTGGTACAGTAAATGTGACCAAGTATAGTTCCATACCTGTCTGAGTCTATGAGCGTATCTTTTGGTGGCAGCTGGAACAACGATCTTCTCTCTCCAGTCCTGTCCATAGAAGTGTTCCAGGTCCCTCTCCACAGACTCCAACCGCGCTAGCTCCGCGGGGAAGTAAATAGGCGCGACACTAGGGTGGTCTGAGTTCCTGTCCAGCTCTTCCTCTAAGGCCTGATAGACCTCATACAGGGAACACAGGAGAGCCTGGGGAGAGGAAGGAAAAGGGAGGAGGGTTAGGGTTTCAAAGGTTCAGACAAATAAATGCAAAGAACAAACCTGAAGCAGTTCATACCACCACTTAACAGTGATTGCGAAAACTGTGGTGCTCAAACAGGAAAGTCCTGAATGATATGATTTACTCCAGTTCATAGACTTACTAGATTTTCTTACATGCACCAGCCCATGATACAGTATACAGTATACATGATACAGTATACTAAACATTGGCTATCATGCATCTGATAGGATGTATGGCCATTCTTTATTGATCATACAGGATTCATTGATTGATTACCTTATACTGTGGCAGACTGACATGTCCTCTCTGGTAGCTCAGCATCAGCTCTGTGTTCTCCGCCCTGACGTGGCTGTCCTTTGTCACCGCTTTGATTTGCTCTGACAGGTCACTGTGGGAGAGAGGTCATCATAAGAACTCCTGCATGCATGAGGTCATCATAACAACTCCTGCATGCATTCAACACGCAATGCCATGAGGTCATCATAACAACTCCTGCATGTATTCAACATGCAATGCCATGAGGTCATCATACGAACTCCTGCATGTATTCAACATGCAATGTCATGAGGTCATCATAACAACTCCTGCATGTATTCCTCATGCAATGCCATGAGGTCATCATAACAACTCCTGCATGCATTCAACATGCAATGCCATGAGGCCATCATAAGAACACTGTACATTATGCCCCAGTACATGCATATCGTCTGCACTGAATGATTGACAGAGTGGAACAAGGAGAGACGGGGTGGGGGGGAGGGGGGGGGGGGAGAAGGAATGAGCCCTGCCATTTCGGGCAAGTAGGTGACATACAGTACTGTATCTCTTCAAGGTACATTATGTTAGAATTAAGAGAGGTCTGACAGAGGAGGCTATCTGCACACCTGATGAAGCACTGCAGGTGAAAAGGACTAAACTGCAGACACCTCTTTTTATATAATACATCATATAATAATAATAATAATAATAATAATAATAATAATAATAATAATAACAATAATAATAATAATAATAATAATAGTATATGCCATTTAGCTGACGCTTTTATCCAAAGCGACTTACATTGCAGTGAGTGCATACATTTTTCAGTATATATGGTCCCAGCGGAAATCGAACCCCCAACGTAAGTGTTGTCACTTTATTCTCACTGTTTGTCACTTTTTATTACTTATTATTGAATTGTTGACTGTCTGCTGACTGCTGTTGTTGAGCGTGGAGCAAGATCCCAAAACATTTCACTATGTCAATTACAACTGTATGCAATAAACGTGGCGAATAAAATTCGATATGACTTAATTTTGATTTGCTGGCGCCATGCTCCACCAACTGAGCCACAGAGGACCATACACAATGCATCCATACAACACAATGCAATGCAACACATTCATTTCTCCATCATACAAAACACTGTCTTGCAAAATCAGTTCATTTAGCAACAAACATTCTTGACTAGGTCCTTCATGAGAGGACCTGACCAGTTGCTGTGCTTGTTGACTATCTTAATGAATGTAAAAGAGGCTGGAGGCTGTAAATCACATCAGTTCATCCACTCTTACCTGTCTTTCATCTGCTCAGCTGCTGTCTCCATCTTCTTCTCTGTATCCATGCTTCTGTAGGAGTCGAATAAAACCTTATAAATCTGGTACAGTGTTGGCAATAAGTTTGAAATCTCGCCACATTAGATCGGATTTTGCATGATGACAGCGCTGTGCCTGAAACAGGAACTTCAATGTCCTCTTTTACAGTAAGTGGAGCTATGAATCTGATTAGGAAATTAAACTATTGTCCAGTTCTGATTTGAGTTTAACTCACCAGTTAAAAGCTAGTCCTTGTGTTCCCCGTTTTCCTTCACGATTCCACAACGGTTCTCTCCTCTCTTTTTCTCTGAGTGTACAATGTGCGCTCTGTCTTTCCTCCCTGCTCTCTCCCTCTTTATATCATCCCCCCCTCCTTCCCTCACTCCCTCCCTCTCACATGGTCAGCTGACAGAAACAGGAAGGCTCACGGGCTGAGTCAACATCCCTGATTGGAGCAGCAGAGGAAACATCGAGGAGGGGCCAGCACTAAACATGACAGGGCAAGTTCA
>NC_139676.1:12330907-12345907 GCF_951799395.1 Argentina silus
TCGGCACATAATCCCTCAGGATGTTGTTCTGCCTTTAAACCCCTCCCACGCAGATTCTGACTGGCAGGAGTTGCCTGAGTTCCACTTTTCTGGTCTAGTTCCGTAATGGTGAAGGCACTGAAACACAGAGCTCTGCTTTAGCTGACTTTGCCATGCACATGTATGATGTTCTACTGTATTCCCAGTAAGCAAGCCTTGTGTGTGTGTGTGTGTGTGTGTGTGTGTGTGCCAGAGCACACAGCCCAGCCTCTTTTCTGCTAAATTCCAAGAAGAGGCATTGGGTCCCGTAAAAATAAAATAAAGAGTCCTATATCCTACTATATTCCTAAACAAATCTGACCTAGAATGCACTCTCACACAGATGGCTACCCTCAACCTCTAGTATATAATACATGCCATTTAGCTGACACTTTTATTCAAAGCAACTTACATCGCAGTGAGTGCATAGAGTTCAGTATATATGGTCCCAGCAGGAATCAAACCCACAACCTTCACTTGTGGGTAGAGTAAACCCATGCTCTACCAACTGAGCCACAGAGGACCGCACCCCACATCAGAATCCATATCAGAGCACCGCACCCCACATCAGAGTCTACACCAGAGGACCACACCCCACATCAGAGTCTACACCAGAGGACCGCACCCCACATCAGAGTCTACGTCAGAGGGCCGCACCCCATGTACCCCCCTAACTTGACTGACTCACATGTGTCGCCTGTTACACCTCCGCCTCTCCATGGAATGCCTGGAAGCCATGGAACAATAGCACAGGGAACGATTGTGCACCGGTGTATGTGTGTGTGTGTGTGTGTGAGAGAGAGAGCGAGAGAGAGTGAGTGAGAAATGGAGTGGGTAGACAGGTAACTCCCCGAGACTGCGAGACACTCCCCCCAGACTGTGAGACAGATGGTTACTAGTGAAGGACAGTAGTGAGGTTGAACAGGTGTCTTTAAGACGGATTCATCTCACAACAGGGATAAAGGACGGAGGTTCAAACATAAAACGGATATTTTACTGAACATTTGACTGGGTAAGTGCGTTACCTCAGGGTCTGTTACCATAGTATGGCAATGTTTATATTTCTGTAGCCTAGGAGAGCTACCATATGAGCTGGATATGATATTGGAGACTTGCTGGATATGATAGACCGGCAGGCCAATGTTGCTGGCCAAGTTGACATGGGGTGACATGGGATGTCCTAACCAATAGTTTCAACAGGTATACAGTACATGGACAGCACATGGACCTGTCTACATGTACAGCTGCTTAGAGTGACCTGTGAAATTGGAGTTTATTTACAGAACTGTCCATATCTTGTGCGGTCTTCTAAATCAAGAAGGTGTTTTTTTAGGTGACCCAGTCTCCCAGTCTCAGCTTCACACAGTGGAGACTGTACTTACTGTATACACAGGATTAGCTCTGGTTGAGGAAATAGGAGAATAGCAGAGAAATGTTGACTTGACTGTAATCAAGTGTAAGGTGAGGAGCACACTCGTAGTTTGTTCAGGGCTTAGCTTGTAGAGAGAACATTTACATATCCAGCCATCCAACATGAATACTGCATGTGATATACTCTAGGCAGTGTTCTATCTTCTATGACCATGTACGGTAGTGTGTGTGTGTGTGTGTGTGTGTGTGTGTGTGTGTGTGTGTGTGTGTGTGTGTGCGTGTGTGTGTGTGAGTGAGTGTGTAGGGAGGTGGGTGTGGGTGTTTAAGTGCATATTTGTGTATTAATTCACACACATTGGTCGATGCAAAATGTGGTTGAACAGGATTGGCAGGGTGTGGCAGGCAACTGTTCACCCATGCAGAAGGAAAGAGATGAAGAGAGAGAGGGGGGGAGATGGAGAGAGAGAGAGAGGGAGAGGGAGAGAGAGAAGAGAGAGAGAGAGAGAGAGAGAGAAGAGAGAGAGAGGGAGCGAGAGAGTAAGAGAGAGAGGGAGTAAGAGAGAAAGAGAGAGAGAGAGAGAGGGGGGAGATGGAGAGAGAGAGGGAGAGGGAGAGAGAGAGAGAGAGAGAGAGAGAGAGAGAGTAAGAGAGAAAGAGAGAGAGAGTAAGAGAGAGAGGGAGTAAGAGAGAAAGAGAGAGAGAGAGAGAGAGGTAGCTGAAAAGAAAAACATTCTCCATCCGTAATCTGAATCTTTTCACCTGAAACCCACTAGTACACCGATAGACACACAAACACACAACTTTGAGATAGACACAACACACAGGCACCAACACACAGGCACCAACACACAAACACACAACTTTGAGATAGACACAACCTCTACTGTCTCTATCTCAATAAAGCAGAAATGACCAAAAAATATATATATATAAAAAAAAAAAGATTCATATTGAAATTAAGACAGATAATTATCACACTTATAATCTCTCTCCAATGACTGACATGTACTATATATATATTTTTTTTTAATAAATGTATTTATTCATTTAACAGGTACAATGAAATACAATGAACATTAAGGACTCCTTTTTTATATATATATTTTTTTTTTTAACCCCCCCCTTTCCCCACCCCTGGTCCCACATATAATTTCTATGAATACAATAAAAAACAATTAATAAATAATAATAAATATTCAACCCTTCCTTCTCAACACAGTGGTGACTGACATGTACTGTAAGTTATATAATAACAGTTATGAGACAGCAGGCAGCCCAGCCCAGCCCACATTACCAGTTATTCTTTCCGAGGGTGTGTGTGTGTGACAAGCCTGCGGTGAAACACACCCTGCTTGTCAGTGAAATGATCGATCACACACAGTTTACATGCGTAATTGACATACCATAAGCCACGGGTGTTGGAGAAATAATAATGGTCCTGTAGTCTTGTAGTTGAAGGGCGTCTTCGGACCCCCAGGCCCTATCTTTACTAGTAAATGGACTAAAATGGACTACTCTATCGTCACTATGAAATGAACAGTACTCTTACTCATGAATCTTCACTGTATAATCAGTGTAAACTGTATACGTTTAATATGTCTCCCTTCAGCTATGAGTGAAGACCGGAGACGAAGCCCTCCTGGGTCTCCACCACCCCCAGAGCTCCGCCTGGTCCTCCTAGGGACCATCGGCTGTGGGAAGACCCTGTCAGGAGACACCCTCCTGGGCCAGCCGTCCTCCAGCTCCCCCCCTGGTTCCCACAGGAGCTGCCAGGTGAGACAGGCCACCTCAGAGGGCCGTAGGCTGACCGTGGTGGAGGCGCCGCGATGGTACTGGAGCGGCGGGCACATGGAGCCCAGCGTTAAGAAGGAGACGGAGCGGGCCTTGGACCTGACAGCCCCAGGGCCCCACGCGTTCCTGCTCCTGGTGCCCGTGGGCCAGTTCACAGAGGTGGGTTCAACGGCTTTGGCGTCTGTCATTTTCTGGCTAATCCTTTATTGTTGTTGTTGTTGTTGTTGTTGTTGTTGTTGTTGTTGTTGTCTTTCATGCCGTTTGAAGTGGTATGGCGAAGTGGAACTTTCCCAGTCAGTACTGTATGCTGTACTGTTGTTTCCTTCTGTGCTTGATGTTAAAATCATCTTTTTCTGAAATCAAAATGTTTAGTGTTTTTCTAAGCAAATTCAACATCATCATCATCATCATCATCATCATCATCATCATCATCATCATCCCTCTAGGTGGAGCGGAGGGTCCCAGCGGAGCTGGAGGAGGTGTTTGGGCCGGGGGTGCTGACCCACACCCTGGTGCTTCTGACCTGTGGAGACTACCTGATGGGCCGGGGGGAGGGCGACTACCTGGCGGGGGAGGACCCGGGGCTGAGGGAGATGATTGACAGGTGCGGGGGAGGGTACCACATCATCAACAACCGTCGGCCACAGGAGAGAGAGCAGGTCCGGGCACTACTGGAGAAGGTGAGGGGGGGGGGGGGGTCAGGGGGGGGGCAGCCAATAGGACCGTTCCATTGAACACTCGACTGATACATTTTGCACATTAATGACACAAATCCTTGTGTGATTATGTGAACATACCACCATGTTGTCGCATTATGTCGATGACAACAATTACAATGTGCCTCAGTGTTTTAAATGTTGAACAGCATGTGTGTCAATCACATACTGGCAGTACTGGCACTGAAGCAGGTTGTCTTTCTCTGCAGGTGGAAAACATGGTGCAAAAGAACAGTGGGAGCTTCATGCCAAACACCCAGCAGAGAGAAATGGAAGAACGAGTGAAGGAGAAAGAGAGGGAACTGAGGGAGAGGTACAGAGTGAAGGTGGAGGAGAAGAGAGAGACGGTGCCAGAGTCTAGCCTGTCGAGCTACGTCACCAACACAGAGATGCTGCATACCAGTGGAGGAAGGAGGGATGAGGCCGGGTACAGTTCTACCATGGGGAGCAGAGGAAAAGAGAGGGATGAGATGGAGGAGAGAGTGACAGTGAAGCCAGTGGGCAATGGGCTCCGTTCAACACCAGCAGCACCAGAGTCAAACGAAAAACCAGAGACCCAAAATGGCAGTACACCACAATTCAAGAGGAGCTCCAGTTTCCGCCTGACTGCAGGTAAAGGCCAATGGAGGGTGGAAACTGTGTTCATTGCCTGTTCTGCCTCACTCTGCTGAATTTGAATTTTCCCCCAAAAATGTGTGTTGTGAATTATGCATTTACACTGCCTTATTGTAATTCTTATTTTCCACCTCTAGATGGAGCTATACTCTCACAGCTGTCTGAAGTCAAACCAACCAAGAAAGTTGTCAATACCCGTGAGTCATGAATTCCTTGGTGTGAATAGCATAACTGTAACACTCTTGCTCTTCCTTTAGTTGCCATTTAATCATTTGTTCTTGTTAGTGAAAATGATTTCAATTTCTTTTCCCCTTATCTCTTCTCTCTCTTTCTCTCTCTCTCTCTCAGTCCACCACAAAATCACCACCTCCTCAGATAAGCCTTCCTCCCCAGAGGCCTCCAGTCCCTCCTCTCCTTCCCCCTATTCCTTCTCTTCTTCTCCCCATACCCCTATCTCCTCTCCTTCCCCCCATCCCTCCCTCTCCTCCTCCTCTCCTTCCCCCCATCCCACCTCTTCTTCTCCCCAGAACCCCTCCTCTATCTCCTCTCCTTCCCCCTATTCCTTCTCTTCTTCTCCCCATACCCCTTCCTCTATCTCCTCTCCTTCCTCCTCTCCTTCCCCCTCTCCTTCCCCTCATCCCACCTCTTCTCCTCCCAAGAACCTCTCCTCTATCTCCTCTTCTTCTCCCCATACCCCTTCCTCTATCTCCTCTCCTTCTCCCCATCCCTCCCTCTCCTCCTCCTCTCCTTCCCCCTCTCCTTCCCCCTCTCCTTCCCCTCATCCCACCTCTTCTCCTCCCAAGAACCCCTCCTCTATCTCCTCTTCTTCTCCCCATACCCCTTCCTCTATCTCCTCTCCTTCTCCCCATCCCTCCCTCTCCTCCTCCTCTCCTTCCCCCTCTCCTTCCCCCTCTCCTTCCCCTCATCCCACCTCTTCTCCTCCCAAGAACCCCTCCTCTATCTCCTCTTCTTCTCCCCATACCCCTTCCTCTATCTCCTCTCCTTCTCCCCATCCCTCCCTCTCCTCCTCCTCTCCTTCCCCCCATCCGACCTCTTCTTCTCCCAAGAACCCCTCCTCTATCTCCTCTCCTTCCTCCCCCTCATCCTCCTCTCATTTCCCCTCTCCCTCCTCCCATCCTCCCTCTCCTTCCCCCCAACCCTCCTCTATTTTCACCACATCCTCCTCTCCCTCTTTTTCCTCTTCCTCTCCTACTCCCCATCCCTCCTCCTCTTCCTCTTCCTCCCCCTCCTCCTCTTCCTCCCAGTCGGAGGAGCTGCGCCTGGTTCTGCTGGGTCGGTCAGGAGCAGGGAAGAGTGCAGCAGGGAACATGATACTGGGCCAGGGGAAGGGGTTTGTGTCTCGACCTGACAGCCCTGCTGCTGTCACTCAGAACTGTGAGAAGATGAAGGCGCTTGTTGCCGGGAGACGGGTTAGTCATCGAATTCCATTTGACTCACTTTAGGCTCCACTTTATGTCAATGTGACACACACACACAAAGGTTTATTGGGTTTGTAATCACCTGACGGGCTCATAGATTAACTGTGAGTTTAAATTTAACTTGTTTAGCAAAGACTATAATATCAACTCTTTCTAGGTTTTAACTTCTGTCTTCTCTCTCTCTCGAGGTGGCGGTGGTGGACACACCAGACTGGTTCTGCTCAGAGAGCCCCCCGGAGGAGGTTAGGGCCCAGATCTCCTCCTGTGTGGCCCTCTCCGCCCCTGGCCCCCACGCCTTCCTCCTGTGTGTCCCCGTGGACCAGCCTGCCCAGGCCGAGCTACAGGCCCTGGGGGCCCTAAAGGGGGTGTTCGGCTCTGGAGCTGTCAGGACACACACCCTGGTCCTCTTCACCCATGCCGACCGCCTGAGACAGAGCGGCAAAGTAGGCCCGGGCGAGGTGGAGGAATACATTGCCACACAGCGGAAGGATCTGCTGGAACTGGTTGAGAGCTGTGGGGATCACTATCACGTGCTGGAGAGAGGGGGCGCAGGAGGAGTGGAGGTGGAGAGAAGGAATGTGGCGGAGCTGCTGGAGAAGGTGGAGCAGACGGTGAGAGAGGGAGGAGGAAGCTGCTACTCCTGTCCCGTGTTCCAAGAGGCTGAGAACAGAGTGAGACAGAGGCAGGTGGAGATAGTGAGGGAGAGGAAAGGAGGAGTGCAAAGAGATAGAAGAGGAGGAGGAGGAGGAGGAGGACGAGAGGAGGCTGAAAGACCAGTGCTGCATCCCTCCATGCAGCCCCTGAGAGAGACAGAGGAGGATGAAGCGGAGGAGGAGGAGGAGATCAAAAGAACAAGGGATGAGGCAGAGAAGAGCGTGAGTGGCATGAAACTGGATACCCTTCCTTCCCTCTCATCCTCCACCCCGTCTCAATCGTTCCTTCGCTCCATGTGGGAGAAGGTGGGGGCGGGGGCGAAGAGGGTCCCCAAGCTAATAGCAGGGGGTGCGTTGCTTGGCGCCGTGGTGGGGGGGTTCTTCGGGGGTCCCATAGGGGGCGCTGTGGGGGCTGCTACCGGATCTGTGGTCACCGAGGTGGGGAGACGGAGGTTCACGAAGAAGACCCCCCCAACAGAGACAGACGCTACCGCTAGCGGAGAGGGCGCTAACGTTGTGGACGAGGGAGCTAAGCTACTAAGTAGTGAAGAAGTGGCCAAAGTAGAGTGAGCCAGAGTTACTAACGCACAATGAACGTGAGATTCTTTGAGGTTTCTTTTGGTTTTGACGTGTTGCTTATTGTAAGCCCAATGAGATTGAAATGATTATATTCTAAGCCCCAGAAATTGTATGGGCTATCTGTGAATAAAACGTTTGAGCTTTGCTTAGGGCCTGTAAATGTATGATGTAGTTTTCTAGCACTGTTTCTACAGATCACAAGTCATTGTTGATTCTGTTTAATTTCCTGTTCAGAGGTTTCAATTGTGACATGCTACTTCATTATGTTCTAAAGGGAGAAATGTTTTGATCTCAAATGCATATAATATGTGTGTAAGGATGTATTTGCATGCTGTTCCATATTCACTTGACGTAATGCCAGACGTAATACACGATTACCATTATTTGATATAAGACATAAGCATATCACTCACCATGTGACTTCCACTGACATTAATATTTATTAAAGAGCTCTAAAACTCATGAAGAATGTTTTCTCCATTCTCTGACATGCTCAGACATGCTCTTTATGCAACTATGTGTGGCCACTGAGATCCAAATGGGCGGTTTTCTTATCACTGAATATCATTATATCATCTACGATATACAGTCCATGGTAATATCACCATTTTAGGTTTGAAGTGCTCATTCACCCAATCCCTTGACACAGGGCTTCAAGGTTTCATGAGGGGACTATGAGGGATGAAATAGGAGTGTGATGAAGTCCAGCAGGTGGCTGTCACTATATGCTGGGAGGGTGTGGTGGCCAACAAGTTGGGCGATGATGGGGTTGGAGGGGAGAGAGAGGGGTGGCAGCGGGGGGAACGAAGGGGGCATTATCTCTAAGTCCCAGACACCCTTGGGCCCCCCCCGTATCAGCAGGACTGAGAGACTACAGTAGGTCACCACCCTGCCAGCCAGCCAACCAGCCCCCCCTATGCCCCCCGTCTGCACCTCCGGAGACCAAGCCTCCACTATCCACCCCCCCTATTTCTCCCACTTTCCATGACCCCTGTTCCAAACCTCTAACCTATCTGTGGTTGTGGATCGTGCCACTGTTCAACCTCACAGGGGGAACCAGGCTGGCACGTCAGTGGTAGAGGCTTATGTAGAAGCAGAGGGTTATGCAAGCAGCCCTTCCTGTTGTGCAGCACCGGGTGTGTGTGTGTGTGGGGGGGGGGTTTGGGGGGATGAGAGTACCCTGGTGGCTGTTTTTCTGTCGTTCTCTGGTCCTTTTTTTCCTCCTCCTCTCTTCCATGCGGCGGTTGCCACCACATAGTCCTCCCCTCAGGAAGCTCGTTGGCCGTGGATGAGACAGCACTAACTGTAGCCGTTTCCTGGCCACCTGAAACAGCCATGCAGCCGGGGACACCGCCGCAGGCCCCTGTGCCGTCTCTCCGCAATAAACCCCCCCCACACACACCCCCCCCCCTCCCTCAGCACAACCCTCCACCCATACGTTATCCTCATGTCCCCCACAATCCAAAACCATAACCTCCTACCCCAACCAAGACCTTCTGCATGACCTCTGCTACTGCCTTCCCTCTTCCTCCACCCCGCCCCCCCCCACCTCTGAAACATCCATCACACACACACACACACGCGCGCACACACGCGCACACACACAGACACACACACACAGACGCACACACACACGCACACGCACACACACACGCACACACACACACACACACACACACACACACACACACACACACACACACACACACACACACCCTCCACAACCCAGACCTTCTACCTGACCCCCTACACCCTCCCTCCCCATCACCCCCCTCTCTCTTATCTGCAGCTGCGCTTGGAAAAAAACGGACCCGTCGTGGACGCGAGGTGAAAAGGCCAGGCTTTTTTTTTTTTCCGAGGCCGGGATTCTCACGGTACTGTCATGGAGCAGCAATGTCCGGTCTGGGCAACCTCACGTCATCAAGTTTCTTCTCTTTTTTCTTTCACCGGTTGCTTTCATAGTGCGGTGTGTTTTTGTTTAATTCCCCCCCCCCCTCTCTCTCTCTCTCTCTCTCTTTTCTCTTTCTCTCTCTCTTTGTTTTTCTCTGCACGGCCATAAATCTGTCACCAACTAAGCAACACAAACAAACAACCAACCAAACGTAGAGCGAGTGAAGTCGTGTACTGAATGAGTCGGCCATTTCCTAGATGTAATATGTGATGACAAATAGTGTACTGAAGAAGGAGGTAGTATATTATATAGTATATATAGTAGTGTATACTATATAATAGTAGTATATAGTCACTTAAGGTTGTACTGGAGGTGGTCTCACCGGTCTCGAGCCAGCACAGAAGTGTCAGTTATTTTGTTTTATAGGTTCACTGTCTTCAGCCTTGGTTTAATCTAGTCATGTTCAAATGTCACGTTGGAACTGAGGGCCCATACCAGCAGCCGAGGGCCCATACCAGCAGCCGAGGGCCCATACCAGCAGCCGAGGGCCAATACCAGCAGCCGTCTCATGTTGTACATTTCCAGTCTACTTCCTACTGTGTTGAGGTTATTCATGCACCGTATATCAACAGTCTAAAGAATGATACCACTGATGTGCATTTTTGTATAGAACAGCAATGTATTGTGAACACAAAGATACATCTTAGCTATTTCACATACAATATACATCTCCTGGCAGCTTTTAGACTGTTTCTCTAAACAGTCAGATGGGTTGTTGTGAAATTATGCTGACAAAAGGCAGTCCTTTGAGCTCGTAATAAGAGGATGTTGAATAAGGAACAGTGAACTAAAACACTTTAGTTCTGTCTGTCACAACATCTTCCAAAGGAGGGTGGGTCATCTTCCCCTCCTGTCAGACAAAAGAAAGAAGGAACTTCAAAAACTGCAACGTAGGCTGCTGAACATTTCACCTTTTAGGCCTAGTCATTGATGTTTCTGATGTTTTGATGTATTAGCTGCCAAAGCAGGGAGCTGAGGTCAAACTGTAATTGCTTCTATGCTCGAAAGATGTTTTAGTGATGTTGGAAAGGTTGCCAGTAGGCTTTGTTGCTGACCGCACAAATGCTCGAGCCTACATTACCCAGGTAGCCCAAAACGCCAGTCATGATGAAAAAGCCCACATTTCCTAGAAAACCTGAACCACAACACTTCAATCAATGACACTGCCAAATAGAAGGAAGTTCAAAACTACCAAAAAATCACAAAGGTAAACCTGGTAAACCACACAGTAAATTTCACAAAAACATACAGCTGAACTTGCAGCCTCAGTATTTCATTGAATGAAGCACATCAATTTAAAAGCCTTAAACAAGCGCATATCTGGTAAGTCATTAAGGTACATCTTTCTGTCAGTTTCGTTGTTAATGCTCCAAGTGAACATACGCGATACTCTTCTTCATCATATTTGTTATCTTCTATGATGTCACCGCTGGTCATTGGCGGCCCTCACCGTCCTTATCTGACCCTTGACCTTTCCCAGAATCCCCCGGGTCACTACAGAGCTCTTAGCCCCCAGACTCTCCTCACTGTCCGTGTCGCCATAGCAACTAGAGGACGCCGGGGAGTTTCCCAGGGCGATGACAGAGTCCATGGAGTCTCTGTCTCGGTGACCCGTGGCCAGGCCTGGGCGGGCTGAAGTCTGGGACTGGGAAGGCGGGGTATCACACTGGAAAAGGGGGTGCAGCTCCTTGTTGTTCACCCCGTCCTCGGACCTCTCCTCCTCCTCGTCATCCTCAGGCGAGTCCCTGGCTTTGTCCTCGGCCTGGTCGTTGAGGAGGGTGACCAGGAAGTTGATGTACTTCATTGCCAACCGGAGGATCTCGTTCTTGCTGAGCTTCTTGTCGGGAGGGTGGGTGGGGATCAGCTTCCTCAGGTCGGAGAAGGCCCCGTTGACGTTCTGCTGTCGCCATCGCTCACGGCTGTTGGTGAAGACGCGCCGCGCCAGCTTCTGAGGGGGGCCTGGTGAAAACAGATAACCACACACACACACACACACACACACACACACACAGACACACACACAGACACACACACACACACAGACACACACACAGACACACACACACACACACACACACACACACACACACACACACACACACAGACACACACACACCATTAAACACACATACTCTACATACACACACATAAATATGGATCTACTGATCCATTGTTCATCAGTGGTCCTTGGAAAGTCCCAAACCCAGACTATGTGACCATTATGCAGTGATGAGGGTTGCCATAACAACCACATACACATGTGTATTTACCATCGTTGAGGTCCAACTCAAAGTGTGAGGAGGGCCTTCTCTTGATGCGGCTGTTAGTGAAGATACCATAGTTACCCGAGGGACCAAGGAAAGAACTGAGAGAGAGAGAGAGAGAGAGAAATCATGAGAAAAATGAGAAAAATCATGAGAAAAATTCCGTAAAGAAAACGCAATACAACTTTGATAGGAAACTTCACACTAAATACATACATACATACATACATACATACACACATACAACCACCTTTCTGGTACAGCTTAATCACTTCTTAAATAGTTTCCTAATTGACAACAACCCCCCCCCAAAAAAATATGAGAGATGAGAGAGAGAGAGAGAGAGAGAGAGAGCGTTCCAGAGTGATTATAGTTGTGTTGATTATGTTTGTGGTGTTGATTGAGTGAGCTGAGAGCAGGCATGGTGTGGAGGAGGCTTCTCTCATTAGGGTGAGTCACATGCTGATGCTACTGTCACTGGGAGCTGAGAGAAACCAATGTTTCACTGCTCCACGACAGGGCCGGGGGGGGAGGAGAGGGCCGAGGGGGGAGGAGAGGGCCGAGGGGGGAGGACAGGGCCGAGGGGGGAGGAGAGGGCCGAGGGGGGAGGACAGGGCCGGGGGGGGGAGGACAGGGCCGAGGGGGGAGGAGAGGGCCGAGGGGGGAGGACAGGGCCGAGGGGGGAGGAGAGGGCCGAGGGGGGAGGACAGGGCCGGGGGGGGAGGACAGGGCCGGGGGGGGAGGACAGGGCCGAGGGGGGAGGACAGGGCCGAGGGGGGAGGAGAGGGCCGAGGGGGGAGGACATGGCCGAGGGGGGAGGAGAGGGCCGAGGGGGGAGGACAGGGCCGAGGGGGGAGGACAGGGCCGGGGGGGGAGGAGAGGGCCGAGGGGGGAGGAGAGGGCCGAGGGGGGAGGACAGGGCCGAGGGGGGAGGACAGGGCCGAGGGGGGAGGACAGCGTTGCCTCACCATGACGGTATTGGACATAGACACCAGGGAGTGTTATGTAAATGGGGCTCTGACTGGTGTTTTTGAGATATGGTGACGGTTTAATATATGGTCGTAGGTAGCACAACGCTAAGGTTGTGGGTTTGATTCCCGCTGGGACCACATATACTGATAAATGTATGTATGCACTCACTGCAATGGAAGTCACTCTGGATAAAAGCGTCAGCTAAATGGCACATCATTTCAGCTGACATACAGCAGGACACATTGAAGGCCACAGGGAACAACAGTTTATAGTTTCGTACGAAACAGAAACTTCAACAGCAAAACACCAAAAACCACAGCTGCATGATGAAATCATGATTTCATAGTTCATAAGTTTGCAACATCAAGAAGCCGGTTACCATATGATCTCTAATGGCATTTACTCACTCACCTGGTGAAGAAGGGGTGTGGGTGCAGGTACTGGTGGGGCAGCAGGGACCCTGAGGAGGGGGTTGGAGCCCCCGGTCCACCCCCGGAAAGGGAGGTGAGCTGGGTGAGGCGGATGTCGCCGTGGGGCCCGTGGGGGAGGGTGGGGATGGGGTGCAGGGCTGTGAGGGGGGTGTTGGGGAGGTGGAGGGGGGGCTTACTGTGGCCCAGGCTGATGACAGGGATATGGGGAGGGAGGGGAGCGACAGAAGAGGAGAAGGAAGAAGAGGAGGACGAGGAGGATCGTGGGGGGAGGAGGGTGGCGGTAGTGGATGCCGTAGGCTCCGAAGGTACTACAGCAGAGAGGAGGGGGGGCGGAGCCGAGGTTGCCGGGGGAGACACACCAAGGCGCCCTCCTAGCTCACTGTCCGTTTCCATGGCGACGGGCTCAGGTGCGCTGACAATGGTGGGGGCGGCAGCAGAGCGGTCTGGCAGCGTGGCGGCGGGGGGCTGCGTCGGGGGGCTGGGGGCGACCGTGCCTCCCTGACGCCCTGCCTCGTTAGCCGACGGGCTGCTGGCGTCTGGCGAGGCGGCGGCGGCGTCGCTGTGATCCGGGCTGGGGTGCTCGGAAGCCGCGGAGGGGGGGTCGAGGGAGGGTGAGGCGGGCGGGTTCAGCTTCTCCATCATGGTGCCCTCGAGGCTCCCCGCACCCCTCTCCCTCTCCACTGCTCTGTCACTCTCCCCCAGAGTGTGCAGACCTCCTGCCAATACTCCAGTAGACCTTTTCTCTCCTGTCACTCCACCTAATGTGGTGTTATTGTCCTGGTTAGTCCTCTGGCCCTGTGGACGAGGGGCCTTCCACTGTTCTTATTAGAGTCCAGGGTGTTCGTGCTGCGGCTGAGGCTAGGA
Organism: Argentina silus; assembly: GCF_951799395.1. Taxonomy (NCBI): domain Eukaryota; kingdom Metazoa; phylum Chordata; class Actinopteri; order Argentiniformes; family Argentinidae; genus Argentina; species Argentina silus. The sequence continues at coordinate 12,344,572 of NC_139676.1, forward strand.
CTGACCTCTGGCTCCGCGTGGTCCTCTCTTATTACCCCTCATTCTGATGTGTGCCGTGTGTGTGTGTGTGTGTGTGTGTGTGTGTGTGTGTGTGTGTGTGTGTTTGTGTGTAAGTGTGTGTGACTGTGAGCTTGCATTCATCCCCCTACTCAGGGGCTATAGCTGGACGAGACGACGGTAGCATCTAGAGTTCATTCTCATTATGTAGCAGCGCGAGCTTCCCCTTGCTGTGTCCGTGACTGGACGGCGGTCTTCTTCCCAGAGTTCATCCTGAGAAATAGGGCTGTCTGCGTATGAGTCCCCAAGGGTTGCCTCTGTCCCTCTGACCTTCTGTCCGTATGTCTTTGAGGATGTGAGTCAAAATCCCTCCACGATTCCCGATTATTCCAGGTGCACGATGATTTTCAAAGAACTTGGAAGAATTTCAAAGAACCTGTGGAACAAAAGAACGAAAACGTGTGTCAAATCATGTCACAGGATACAGGTCGTGAAAAAAACATGGCCGCCATTTCTCATCATTTTTGGCAGAGATTCGTGACAATCGTGACAATTGAAAGATTTCTATGTTGTCTTTGTCAAAACAAAAGGTCAAATGGTATCTGACCTCTATCCACTATCAAGGTTTCAAGGCTGTTAAGTTATTACACATTGTACAATTTTCCCACGTGGACATTAAACCACTTGTGTTGATTAATTGAAAGGCCATTTCTGTGAAAGGGTTCTCTTATGATGTCATAACAGATACAGTTGCTATAGTTTTCTCTGAATGAATTCCCTTGGTCGTCCATTGTTAGCGACCATGATGTGTGCTTGGAAGATTTGAAAGGGAAGGACAAACAGGACTTCATCTTTTCGTTTTCTCAATAAACTACGCAAGACGTGGATGAATCATGTCTGGGTGTCGCAATTCAGATTCTTCCCTTTTCTCTCTCCTAAATGAAGAGAAGTACGGTTCCTCTCTCTTAACCCCTTTCGTGTTGAGTAATTTATTTATATATTTATACATCTTATTTGTAGCCTTGGCTTGTTTATCATGATAGGTTTCGGGCAGTCTATTCCAAAGATATCTTGATGGTATTGATACACACACACACACACACACACACACACACCCGCGCACACACACACACACACACACACACACACACACACCCGCACACACACACACACACACACACACACACACACACACACACACACACACACACAGACATACATACACACACACACACACACACACACACACACACACACACACACACACACACACACACACATAAACCTCAGAGAGAGCAGCCGATGTGGATGAAAAAAGGTGAAAATTACATAAAATATA
>NC_139676.1:12350907-12352130 GCF_951799395.1 Argentina silus
CAATTGTCACATAGCCTCAATTGATACGTAGATCAGTAGAATAGTATTCAACAGGATGAAGGATCATGATAAATAATCCAGCCATGCCAAGCTAAACGTTGCCTCTGTTCCAGCCTAGCCTCCATGTGGGCCTGTAACAGCTAGGATGCCCTAGAAGAACGTCAGAACGAGGCCCGGCGGTCACACATCGCTCCCTTCCCAGGATGCACCTGGCTGGGGCGAGCGGACGCTGGGGACAGCTGTTTCCTGTGCACACTTCCTGGATTGGCAGCGAGGGGGAGATGGGGGGTGTGTGGAGGGGGTGTGAGGGGGCGGGGGCGGGGGTGGGCGGCGGCGGGGGGTGTGAGGGGTGTTGGTGAGGCCTTCGGTCCCTCTCCAAACAGGATATATCTGCCATGGCCACAGGTGTGAGAGCACCAACACTCATCACTCACACAGGCAGTGCACAGTGGAATACACAACATGGAGGACCCTGCCTTTCCGATTGGCAGAGAGGGGCAGTGTGGGAGGTAGGGGGAGGGGCAGAGGAGGGTCTTTTTTTTTACTGGAGAGAAACTTGACCAGCTGGGAAAGGGAGATGGCAATTGGAAGGGTTTAAATCATAAAGGTTTCCTTGATAAGTAGACACCTTCTTTTACCACTCACTGCTGAATAGTCATTTATACCCAAAGTTCAAGGTCAAAGTCACAGATGCAGCCCTTTGATCAAGTCACGTGCCAAAGATGATCTATTTGAGGAGGCAACATGTAACTAGTGGTCCATTTGAACCTGATTTCAGGCCAGTACACAAGACAACTGTCTTGATTACACCACATGTGGTCAGGTGACCTCTATCCAGTGTCTTTGTCATGGTTCCGCTTCCCTATGACCCTTGACCCTTGACCGCTACGACTCATCACCCGTGTTGTGTTACGTGCCGGCTTTTATGAACGCTAGGCGGTTTTTCAAACAGCCCCTCATCCACTTCCCCCTCTGGCAACGCAACCACAAATATTTCCAAGGGAGATGGGAGGGGTGACAATGGTTGAAGTGTAGGTTTGTGTGTGTGTGTGTGTGTGTGTGCGAGTGTGTGTATGTTTGTGTGTGTGTGTGTGTGTGTGTGTGTGTGTGTGTGTGTGTGTGTGTGTATGCATGTATGCGTGTGTGCGTGTGTGTGTGTATGCATGTATTCGTGTGTGAGTGTGTGTGTGTGTGTGTGTGTGCGTGCGTGCGTGCGTGTGTAT
>NC_139676.1:12354830-12374830 GCF_951799395.1 Argentina silus
GGTCCTTCTGGGTGGCGGGGGGCTCTCCTGCTCTATGTCACTGTCATCTGCTGACTCGAGGGGGGGTCCCCCTTTCTAAATACACACACCATCATATCGCCCGCCATGCTCCCATATATACATAAACTCACCTACCCAGGGGCTTTAAAAACCTAGTTCAGAGTTGGGCTTTAATGGGCTGCATGGGTGACATACATGCAGACCAGTAAAATGAAAGGGGGAAGGGGGGAACGGGGGGAAAAGAAGGAGGAGGAGGAGGAGGGCGGGGGTGTGTATAATTGAATAAAACTCCAATGTGAATGAGTGTGCCAGGAAAAGCAAACTGCTCAAAGGGGTGGCAGTGGAATGCCGCTACCTCTTTGAGTTCTGGGTGATGCATATACCGTAATCCACCAGGAACAGCAGCAGTGGCTTGAGAGAGACTATCTACTCTTCTATCTGTGCCTATGCAGTCACAATGGTGTCAGAACGCCTGCGTTGCTAAATAAGTTAAAATCGGGCCAAAGATTTAAAATGTTGTCTCTGTAAAAAAGTATCACCCAGACCCCGTCAAAGTTATGTGTGCCTGAAAATTGCCTCCATCCATTTTCGCAATTCAATGGCTTCCGTCCACAGATTTGTTTACCATGAAGCAGAGATCCAATATTGAAATATTGTTTACAGTGTCCTTTGATACACAGTATCCATTACAATTTAAAGCTTTCAAGTGAGTAATGTGAGACCGTTAAATCTGTTTCAATGGCAACGGAGGACAGGCATGTTCGGCTTTTCAAACTGCAGTCCAAGACATAACAAGCTGCTCACAGAATCTATAGACACAGCTAAATGTGCATTTAAGTCAGCAATACATCAAACTCCACATTACAGTCAATATAACAATATGATGTTTGATGTGCAGGTCTCCAGATGTGTTTGATCAATCTTGTAACAGGCTGCATTACAGAGCAAGAACTGTGGTGGTCATATGTAACTTATTTGGGGTACAGGACTTGCAACATAGCACTTATAATATGAAGGCTTTAGTTTTTGACGGTGGAATGCCATCTTTCAAATAGGCCTACATGTGGGTACTCACGCACACACACACACGCACACACACACACACACACACACACACACACACACACTCACACTCACACACACACACACACACACACACACACACACTCACACACACACACACACACTCACACACACACACACACACTCTCTCAACTCAAAATCTGACAGAGTGAGAGATGAAGATAGGGTGAGTGAGTGTGTGTGTGTGTGTGTGTGTGTGTGTGTGGGTGCACATGCTGTGAGATGTTGTGTATACATTGCCCTTTTCAAAAAATCATTGCTGGGGTAATCAATCAAACGTCGACACGGAGAGTAAAATAAAATAAACTCAATGATGTAGTCACATTTAAACGATTTTCCATTCGGGTGTCCAGGTGAAGCTATATTTTCACAGTCACGCATATGTGCAAGTGTTGTAAAAGAGTCAAAATAAAACATATTGACTGGATTTCAAATGTAACGTGTCAAATTATACCGTCGATAAATACAAATAATGAAAAATAAAACAATTTAAATGGCACAAAAATTATAATAAAATATAATATAAAATTCATTAAATATTCAGACATGGTTTGAGGCGCTCCAAATTATTTTGTTGTGTGTAACAATATTTCCACCTGACAGATATTTACTAAATAAGCACAATCAAATCACAATAAATATGTTTTAGGCTGTAGACTAATCTTCGATTCGTAAAGTCTCAGAGCATTTGCATTGTGGCAACCACCATTACAAAATTACAATTCCATCGTTTATTATTAAGTGATTAGAACCAAATTGTTGTTGAAAATGAACTGAAAACGTATTTTATAGTGCCTACTTATTCAACAAAATATAAGACAAAAATCAGCATTTTAAAATATGTCCAATTGATTAGGCCTACAGCAAAACATGTCTCACAAATAACAATAGAATTATGGCTTATTTTCATCAACATTTCCATTGCTCTATTTTCAGTCAAATTGACACACACAGCCTATTTCAAATGCAATATATTTATTCAAAATGTATTAAAAGCTTTGGATATACCATGAAGTGCACTTTTACCTAAAGCATTTGTTCAACAGGAGTAGCGTCTAGTGCTTTTAGATCTGTGAATCCAGGTGGTCTTCCCTGTATCGACGCCAATTTGCCAAATTCAACCATGAATTATTTATTGTCGCTGAGCTGCAGCAAGAGTTTATTTGCCAGACTGGAGGTGGGGAGGGAACGCAGTTTGTGGTACTCCGGGTGAATGTTCAGAAGCGGGGGTCCCATTGAACTGAGCGAGGCCGAAGACAGAAAATGGGGGCCGGGGACCAAAGCTGGGGGCACCGTGACAGAGCGCGTCGTGTCGAAGTTCTCAAAGGTAAGAGACTGGGGAGGAAGGAAAGACTTTTGGCCAATATTCGCAGTCCTGGAGAAAAGTGAGGAGAGAGCAGGCAAGATGCTGCTGACAGGCGGGATGTTCGGGGTATACGACGACCCCGAAAGACGTTCGATACCCAGGTGGTGATAAAGTTCCATACCGGGCACTTGGAGACATGGCCCTATCCCCCCGTGCGCCCCGTAGTAGGAGAAAGCAGGCATCGCGCTGCGCTCGAGCCGGGTGTCCTTCATCATTCCGAAACGGAAATGCTGTCGCTTGAAACGTTTCCTCCGCCGAAGGAAGCTCCCGTTCTCGAACATATCGGACGACATGGGGTCCAAGGTCCAGTAGTTACCCTTCCCGGGGTTCCCGGGCTCCCGGGGCATCTTGACAAAGCAGTCATTCAGAGACAGGTTATGACGAATGGAGTTCTGCCACGCGGGGAACTTCTCTCGGTAATACGCGAAGCGCTGGCTGATAAAGTCGCATATCTCGCTGAGGGTGAGACGTTTCTTAGGGCTCTGGAGGATAGCCATGGTGATAAGGGCAATGTAGGAGTACGGGGGCTTCACCGAAGCCGCGCTTCTACATGTACCTGCGATGCACTTGGGAGGAAAGTTGCTTTCCGCCACGTCCTCGTCTCCGGATTGTTTTGGAGACAAGGACCCTGCTGCGCTTTGCTCCAAATCGGTCCCGTCTTCGGCCAACGATAGGTAATCCTGGTTCCGTGCATCTTTGTTGCAGTCTCCCTCCACGTCGATATCAGGCTCCTCCATGAGCTTTCTGTCCAAGGTCATAATTCTCAGACGGGTCCGGTGCCACCTGCGCCAACGGGCGAGATGAGAGCGCCTCAGGTCGGACACGCGCAGATGCCCGCACGCGACGGGCCGCCTTTTCGCTTTTCATTCACAAAAAAAGAAAACACAGCTGCGCCAAGAATGCCTTTTCAACATCTCCTACACCCCCTCCCTCCCCTCCCTCCATTTCGGCCCTGAAAACAATTAGCCAATAACTACAAAAGAAAAACGAAAAACAAACCTAAAAACGAACATCCAGCCTGTGAAGTTATTTTTTTGTTTTGGGAGGAATAGTTTCTCCAGAAAATAATAAATACTATTAGCCTATGAACTCTTTCATGCGACCAGGATGAAAAAAAAAGATAGGTTTAATGCAAGAGAACAAGCTGGAATCTCTACTTAGCGAAAAGGAGGTTCCAACTTGTTCAAGAGCTATTGCACTGTACTGTTTAAATTAAATTGGGGCAAAGTGTTTATTTTTTCGACAATAAAAATGTCATAAAAGAAAAAAGAATGGCATATGAATTGTAAGTATACTTTCAATCATAAAACATTGAAGTACCTGTTGGCTAGGCCTATTTATCAACATGTTGGAGATTTATACATGACCCTAAAACCTAACCCCGAATTTTCGAATCTATTAATATTATTTTCAGTCTTATAGGCCTAATCATCATTGAAACATATTTTCAAGAATTGTGTTAACCCTTTGTAGCCAAATAAGCCACTGGATAAAAAGCCTGCGATTTAATCAGAACACAGGATGTGTTGTTGATTATGGTTGTTCTTTAAAGGGATTTTCATATTTTCTTAGCTTACCCCCATGAGCTGTCGATGCTGTTGCTGGCCTGCCTGGCAAGAAGGTGGCTTAGCACGGGCAGATACAATGTGGCTATTATTTTCTAAATGGATTACGCATTCGCTGATTTGAAACAGTCACATCGGGTGAGAAAATAGCAATTTCTTGGCATGAACGCACCACGTCCTTTATTGAAATCATACGTCTTTCTGCTCCCATACATACTGTATACGCTCACTTTCGTCTGGCAGATATAATTCAAAAACGTAATTCCGAATTTCAGTATATCTATAATTATAATGACATTATTAAAAAGCAATAGCAGCTCAATCGAATACTTTCGGCCATCATAGAAAAAACGTTATTTGATGTGCATCATCTGACCTTCTCTTAAATAGCATGTTTTCTCACGAGAGAGAGAGAGAGAGAACAAACCGGGTAAGATATTTGAACAAGAATTTAATGCAGACCAAACCTGTAGTAAACACTCCAACACAAATGTTTAGTTTTCACACAAAATAGTCAAGCAAAGGAATTGACTTGTAAGGCCAGTAACTGCTAAAGGCGACCCAAAAACAACAACCAAGAAGCACAAGGAAGAGAATACAAACTCGACGAGAAAGGATATACACAAATACAAACTCAACAGGAACAGACATATCACATAATTTAACTGACAAGTGGACAGCATGGTTAACATGCTGTCAGTAAGGTCATGTGTGCATTGGGAGTGAACAGTATTGCAAAAAACATTCTACATAGAGCTTCCAGGCTGGGGAGACTCATAGGTGTTGTACTGTTTAGACTTGCTACACCATTAGATTCACTCTCTTTTTCTGTCTCTCTTTAAAGTGACAAGTGCAAGCAACAGTGCTGACTTCAAGGACCACCCCCCCCCCTTCACCCTAGACACTTGTGTACATGGATAGGTGTAATTTCACTCATCTTTAGGCCTACCTATCCCAATGTAGTCCAAAAGTATGAGGACACAGAGTTTCTGGACAGAACCCCACACAGCCTGCAACCATATATTTTGATCCACCGTGGCAGAATGGGATGTGAGCGACTGAATTAATTAAAAGTAAAAAAGTCTCAAAGCCAGAGGTTGTGGCCATGGACCCAGGGGGTATTTTGGGGTGTTATCTGGGGTTACGGTGGCTCTATGGCATCATGTAATGGGGTCGTTGGGTTCCCCTACGAGGCAGCGTTCTTGCGGAGAGACGGGGCGAGCCTCAGTAAGCCTCCACACTTGAAGCACTTTGAGTTGGAGTTGCCCTCCTTCCTCGGGATGTGCCAGCACTGCACACAACGGAGCCTGTACTTCTTATACCTGAAGAAGTAGCCACAGAAGAAAATAGTTTGTGTCTTTGATAAAAATATATAGTCTGTATAACCGTGATTTAAATTATTATATATATCTTTTATATATTTTATTTATATATATATAATAATTTCAATTACGATTATACAGACTATACAGTTAGAAAGAATCCTACATTTCTATGCAGGGAAAAATAAAGTTATTGTATTGTGTTGAGTAGAGGCGCCCTTGGGGGCACTTCCCAGGTAAATGCACCCACCTTATTCCACAAGCATTACACAACGGAGTCCCATCCTCCGCATCCCTCCACATGGGGGTCTTCTTGGTGCAGCAGGATGCACACACTTTACTTTCTAAAAGTCAAAGTCAAAGTGGCTTTAATGTCAATTCTTCACATGTCAAGACATACAAAGGAATCGAGAGGACGTTTCTCACTCTCCCACGGTGAGACAGATAAAGTGCCCAGGCACAACAGATAAGACAAGACATACTAAAAGTAAAACATTCAATAAAAATAATTTAAACAGTGCAAAAAGAACAGTCAGTAAAGACAGTAAATAGCAGCCAAATACTGTGTATTCTGTGTACAAATAATAGTGCAATAGTAGATTAAGTGCAATAGTAGATTAAAAAGAGGGGGGAAGAGCACATATCAGTATCCAAATAAGAAGAAAATGGCCCATGAACGCCACGCCGCTTTACAGGAACACCTTAAATATCATCATGTGGAACTTGGGGTGGATAATAACTGTATGAAGCCTAGCCGTCTCCAAGAGCTCAGAATCTTGAAAGCTGTACTGTTAATTCTTGGGTGATTCAAAATTACATGTTTTGAAAACCTCCAGTGTGTGGCTTCTCTCTCTTTCTCTCTCCTTTCCGTCTTCTTTTTTTTTTTCCTAGACCACCACCTTAATAGCACTGTTTGTTAGTCATTAAGGGCTTAAGGATGTTTGCCTAGCAGTTTCCCCAAATACCTCATCTTAACTCCCTAGTAATCAAACGTATTCCACCTGTCAGAGGTTACTGCTCAGTAGTCTTTTGTGTTGTAATGGCGCCCCCTGCTGGAGGAGAGTGGTACTCACTGGACAGGCTGGTGACATCGATCTCCTCGTCAGAGCTGCTTGTCCTCAGTGAACTCTTGCATGACCTGGACCTGACCCTGGGCTTCCTGCCACTCTTAGAGAGCCCCTCGCTGTAAAACAAACAAAAAAGCTCATCTTTAGAGATTGTAAATACTCTAGCATGACATATTCACAACAACAAGCACAGCCCTTAATTGTCTAATAAATACCTCCATTTGTGTGCCTCAATAAAATGTCTACCTTTAATTTTACTGTAGGACTTCATAGTGCAAAAAAAGACAATGACATGCACCCTCTGGTTAGACACCACACTGCATTTCGTTGTCTCTGTACTTGTACTCTGTGCAATGACAATAAAGTTGAATCTAATCTAATCTGAAAACAAAGATCCAATGCCTATTTTCCTCCTAACCTGTACTTTGAGGTGATGACCAGCCGACACTGCTCCCTGCTGTCGTCCAGCTCTGGGTGCATCCGGAACGCCACGCCCTGGAAGTCTGGGTCGCTGAAGTCGGCGCTCCGGCTGGGATTGGGCTGCTTCCTGGGGGTCTTGGTTCTCCACGAGGCCCCAGGCGGACGTTGTGGGCCTGGAGAGACCGAGTCCTCCGCCTCCAAGCAGCTTTGGAGAAGCTCTGGTTTGTACGTGGTAACGCCGACATCTTGTTTTAACGTAGCTGAGTTCACAGTGTTGCTGCTCAACATAAGCGATGAAGTGAAGTGAAGTGACGCTGCTTGAGGGGACTTCTGTTGGGCGTCTTTCAGGGGGTCAAAGGTGAGACATATGTTGGCGTTGAGGTCCAGTTTTAGCTCTGGGTCTGATGTGAGGTAGGCCATGGCGTCCATGGAGGGTGGTACTGAAATCTCGTCCTCAATTTGGCCTGACTTAAAGGCAAGCTGCTCACTCAGTGGTCTGAAGATATCATCTGATGCACATGGGATATGTGTAAATGTCAGTTCACCCTTTGTCTCAGAACAAGGCTCCTTCAGTGTGTTTTCCTCAACTAAGACAGAGTTTTTCCTCCTTTCCTCCTTCACACACCATCTGTTGCTGCACATTGCAGCCCCTGTGTGTTTCTCCAAAGGCTCAGAATTATTTGACACAGGGATGGCTTTGGAATTGCTATTAACGTCTGAAGCACTGTCTGTCGTGGAGTCCTGACTCCTCCACTGCTCCGGAGACACACTGGGCCCTCCACTCCTGCTGCAACCTCCACCCGACTGACCAATCGCTCCCCTGGACCTGCAACAAGGATTATCCTTATCCCCTCCATGACTGGCTAGAAATGTCTCATTGACGGGGCCCCAACTGCATCCCGGGCCTTGAGCTGGATCACCAGACACCGAGGTAGTTGTTGAACCCCCCTCCTCTGGGTCCCCTGAGTGGAGGAGCCTCTCACACTGCTGGTTGATCAGGCTCATCACTTCCCAAGGACTGCTGGAGCAAGAGCTGGGCAGGGCTGAGTTTGTGTGGCTCCAACGCTGCTCGGCCTCAGATTCATCCTTTGGCTGGCTATAAAGACACGTGTGAGAGATCTTGTACTGAGGAGAAGGTCCATGAGAAACTAGGTAAGAAGGACCTGGTTTGGACCTCTCACGCGGCCCAGTTGTGGATGTGGAGTCGAAGCAGGTGCCATGGACAGTGGTTGCTAGTTTGGTGGCCTCCTGAAGGAGGTAGAGGATGGCGGACTGGGTGACCTGGTGGTCCTGTTGTGTGTCAGGGTCTTCCATTGTCCCTTGGCTGCTTGGTCTAGGGGCAGCTGCTCCTGTGTTCACATCCATGTTTCTGTGTCACAAAGGGAAACACTGAATGTCAATGTAAAGGGCGAGAAACATTGAATGTCAATGTAAAGTTTAATGTAAATATTACTGCTGTTTTATGGTTAGGAAGGAGTAGTGTTACATCCATCATCATTCTATACTCAAATACTTGACTTTGATTTAGTTTAAAAGTAGAATTATTGGAGAAATTAGAATAGGACCACACAAGAACAGAAATTAGAGTTTGATATTTCTTAAGTAGGTCAAAGCCAAAAGGTAAGGGCAGTGAAGATGGTCAAAAACATCATCCAGTCTTATGTAAATGCATGCACTTGTTACCAAAACTATGACCGACTTCGGCAATGAGGTGTTAAAAAAAATAAAAATAGGCTAACCACCAAGTAACTATAGAACAGGACAGTCGTGTAATTATTCAAAATGTATTATTCAAATATAATTTCATAACTCTTACTGCATAAAGCAGCCTAAACCCATAAACTACAAGACATACATTATCTGTCAAATCAGCTTTGAGAGTTAGACATAAAAGTATGTTGCGGAAAAATGTTTTATGTAGTTTACAGTAAACAGTACTTGTCTAAAGATACAAACTAACCTTATGCCACAATGTCAGTTGACATAGACTTTGTTCAAATGTATCGATTTTCCCTCAAATGCTGCTAGCCGTGCTAACGCTGAGGACGACATCTGGCTCGAGCACAGACGGCCGTCTCAGGGCGCGCGAAGGCCGAGACCCGGTCTGCCGTGCACACTGATGCCTGAACGTCGGCATCTCCCCTGAAGTCTTGACCCCCACGTCTATGAACTATTTTCATTGTGATCAATCTTTTCGTTCGATCATACATAGTTGCCATGTTCTACAGTGTGACAGCAAGCTCGATATTAGGTGTGATGATCACCAACATTCGAAATATGCATCGAACACAGCGGATCGGTGGGACGTTTACTTCGATCGGGGATTCTAAATCGAAACGATTAGATCACGATCGAATGTACAATCACTCCTAAAAAAGATCCGCCGTTGTCAAATCGACGTATTTTTACATTTAACTCACCTTTGGCTTTTTCATCGAATCTGGCTTGACAGAGGTTTTATTTGCCTTATTTGATCATGGCTTTTGTCCAAACAGCAATGCACCTGTTTAGACCACGTCAACTGTTCGCTGTGCCACACAGGTGTTATTGATTGAAGATGATTATCCTAATTGATCAAAGAACGCATAAAAACTTCCTTTGAATTCCACTCTGGTTTTTTTCCTCGCGTTCATGTGGTATCTCGGTATTTTAGACATTCGTCTTTTATATAACTTTGTATTGCATATACTTATTACCGGTGAAGCATTCGCTTTAATATTACAGATATACAATTAGATATACAATTAATTTATAAAACAATAGAGCATATTTGGCTAGAAGGGCGGTCGGATTAACCTGACAGTCAGTGAAGGTAGTCCTTTGACCTTTTCGTAACAGGCCTTCCTGCTTTTTTCCTATGTGTTGAGACGTATATTCTTTATCTTTAAACAATTCTGGATTCACACTATTCACAATTGTTCATATGGAATGCTGGCTTTCCCTCCCTGGTGCTCAGTGGATTAATATAATTGGGAACGCCTGGCATATACCAGGGGTCTAAAAAGGTCACTTGTTAAAAGTTGAGGTCAAAGTTCCCCTTGAACTGATGTCGCATAGGTCACTATACAAAACCTGAATCAAAAAAGCGGAGCGGCAGACTTTTCGAAATTGATTTTATTGAACAAATCTTACAGTTTGAGTCTTAGGATTTGCTAATTAATAATATATAACACATACATAATCACATACATTTGTGCGTATGCCAGACGGTTACAGTAAATGTGAATGCTAGGTATTGGAGAAAAAGCACTCCAGGATTAAAAAGCCATTTGGGTGAGTCGACACTGGTTACAGGTGGTTGTGTTGCTATAATGCAACTAGTGGTGGTGAAATGACAAAGGCAGGTATTATGCAGTTGAAAGGGAGGCTGTGGTTGAATGTTTCACCTCCTCTCCAGAAGTGTGCGCTTCCCCCTCTTGAATTTAAAAGGATGCGATCGGTGTAAGCAATGTGGCCTCTTATCAATCCTACGCTTTTAAATCCACGCAAGGGAGCGAACAGGTGTAGTACTTCAGGGAGAAGAGCGGAGAGTTGGGACACTGGTCAAGGTCTAAATGTTTATGGACAAACATGGCCTAGTTGTTGGGCAGAGTGGGACAGGTTGCAAACTCGGTGTTACTCTTCTATAGGAAAAACCAATCATTTCAGTTCCAAGCGTTCACTCTGCCCACAGCTCGACAAACATCTGCATAAAGACACACATCAGTGGCTGTTAGTTTGTCAAGAACCATTAACTGTCATGACAGCAGGGGACAGGGTTTTTATAGCTTTGCTAACATGGAACTGGTGGCGACCTTGACAAGCCCCCTCTTTCACTCACAGCAACAAAAACCCCCACAAAATTAACCAAAAACACTGCAAAAACAAATATGGTGAAAGCTGTGTATACATATAACATCAGTGATGGATGACTGCCGCGGTTTGTTTCAAGGAATACTTGTGCGTATGACCTTAATTGTAACATGGAATGTTCCATTCAAGGACACAAGGTTGTTCTTAGGAAGGGGTTAGGGCTGGGTGCACAGGACAACTGATAAGACTTCAAAGTAGTTATCAAGTAGTGACTGTCACTGTACACATTTAGAAGACATCAAAGAACAACAGTTTGTGACATTGAATAGTCTGAAATGACACCTCAAATCCTGGCCTGAGAACTCTTCAATATACATGAGGACATAACATGGATGCTGAAAAACATCTAGCTCGTCCATGGAGGCTGGGTTAACCATCAGCATCAGTGGGTTGCAAAATGCAACACACTTCAGGGAGACTAGAATATATATTGTAGCTCGTCTTCTGGACCGGTTGTCCGTCTCATCACTGGGAAAACTAGGAGCTTCTTGGAGATCCTCCAGGGAGATGCGAGGTCTCTCTCTCTATCCCAGCGGGGGCACCCCTTCACCCCTCTGCCGACAGCCCGATGAGTGCATCCAAACCTCAGTGGGGTTTGGGAACATGGCCGTCCACATAAAAGTTGCGGGTCAGCTTGGGGAGGGTCAGCTCCATGCCTTCCATATCGGTGGTGAGGATGATCTGACAGCTCAGGCGAGAGTTTTCCTGCAGAGCGGGGGCCATGTCCAACATGTCATCCTCTCTGGGGGGGGGGGGTAAAAGTTCATATATCAATCAATCAAGTGTGAATGAGTTAGATGGGTTGCATTGTAGTTTTGCAGGGTCAATCGTACTGCTGTTTGACACTCGAGAACGGTATGTTGTCAAAACAATGAATGATGAAAAATGACATTGATTAAAACAGAATGATTGCTTGGATGTCAATGACGATCGATTGACAACATGACATTATAAATCACTCAGATCCTACCTTTCTACGGGGTCTGGCAGCTTGTCCATATGGTCTCTATTCACATATACATGACATGTTGAGCAGGCTAGCGACGCCTCGCAGGCCCCTTGAAACCCCACACAGAAAGAGATTGAAAACAAGATGGAACAGACAGAGTGGTTAACAGACGGAATAGACCAGAATTATGTCAATCAGTGCTTTAGGTGGTCTCAGTGGATATCAAGCGAGACCCATTCAAGACTGGAGCTAATTGAGTCCGAGACTGAGACTAAGACGGTATAGAGACTGAGACTAGAGCATTGCAAGTCCACCTCAAGACCATGACTGGAACTGTGCGACAGCCGCCATTGTCGGAGCTGAGAACATGCAGAACGTCTGTGTGGCTATTTCAAAAGTAAACATGGACTCTTCAAGCTTTCAGAATGGCAAATCATTGTTATGGATGTCCAGGGCAGAAGGCAACAGCCTTACAGTATTACAACACTAATGTCTATGTTGTGGCATATAGATGAGGTAAATTCTCTTGGAATGTCCTGGGGCGTGAGGGCAGGTGCGCTCACCTTCAAGCTCAATGTTGTGCTTTTGGGCCAGGTACATAGCATTGTCTCCCACCTTCGCCCTCACATGGATCCTCTTTCCAGATCTGTCTATGTACACCACGTTAACCCTACAGAGCAAAGACAGAGTTAGCGGAACATATATGAACACTCAACCAACAGCAAGGCGAATTTAAACTGCCATAGGCTAAATGAGATGTCATGTCTAGGAAGGGGTCCTGCCTAAAATGTTTTACCCTGAGAAAATGTTGCATGTAACCTGTTAAACAGGCAATTCTGGTGACTTTTTAATGGGAGAATAACATAGTGGTTAGTGTGAGTGAAGAGCGTAGAATCCAACAGCAGTCAGAAAATTTAATCAGTAGCCTAGATGACGCACATACACTCACCAAACACTTTATTAGGAACACTATACTAATACTGAGTAGGGCCTCCCTTTATTAGAACACTATACTAATACTGGGTAGGGCCTCCCTTTATTAGGAACCCTATACTAATACTGGGTAGGGCCTCCCTTTGCTCTCAAAACAGCCTCAATTCTTTGTGGCATTGATTCCTTTGAGATTCTGGTCCATGATGACATGATTGCATCACACAATTCCTGTAGGTGCACTTTCAAGCTGTGAATCTCCCGTTCTACCACATCCCAAAGGTGTTCTATTGGATTCAGATCCGGTGACTGGGAAGGCCACTGAAGAACACTGAACTCATTGTCATGTTCATGAAACCAGTTTGAGACGACTTTTGCTTTGTGACATGGTGCATTATCATGCTGGAAGTAGCCATTAGAAGATGGGTAAATTGTGGCCATGAAGGGATGCACATGGTCAGCAACAATACTCAAATAGGCTGTGGCATTCAATCGATGATTGATTGGTATTAACGGGCCCAAAGTGTGCCAAGAAAACATTCCCCACACCATTACACCACCTCCACCGTGAGAAGGTGTACAGGTGTTCCTAATAAAGTGTTCGGTGAGTGTAGACCTCCGCATACTGTCACACACCATCGCAAGAACACGAGATCTGTATAGATTTAAACAAAACAGACATCCGCTTCTTACGTGACTGAGCGTTGCACAATCAAGCCGTCAATACTTACACATCTTCTTCGGGGTCTTCGAGCTGTCTATTCCCTTCCTCACTGTGGTACCGACCTGTGGAAACGTAACAGAGACAACATTGTGAATAATCTGTATTACTCGTTAATCCATTGATAGAGATGCTGAAGAGCTAATCTCCATTGTGGTCACAAGGGTTTAATTCAGTGCAAGATCCCCTTCTGAATCTGAACGCATTTAAGATGAGTCACGCAACTCTTACAAAACATGGTGCGTAGTTTCAATAACGTGGATGTCACGGCTGGTCAGCGAAAATGATATTAATGTATGCTCAACAAACCGTACAAACAGTTACATGTTCTTGCACATCATTTTACGACCGAATTAACGGGACAACTTGAGCTCCAGCTATCTACGACTGATGTTTATGGTAGGGCTGGACAGTTATCTAACCAACCAACTCACCTATGGATGTCTGCAAATGTCGGCTCAACGTCCGAAAACGATCAACAGTTCCTCCTCTCATTGAAGTAGCAACACCAATCATACAACTATTCGATCTATTGAAAGGACAGTTCCTACAATCAGGTATAACTCTGGAAAGTCTGAAAGTCAGTCCCATGCTCGACCGAACTGCAGCGGAGGCCGCCATGGCAGTGTTTTGATCAGGTGATTCAAAGTGACCAATAACAAAAGAACAGTTCTAGACAAGCCTGCAGACTGCCATCCACTATTTTGACAGCAGAGGGCGCTGTTCCAATAGAAATTCATAGATGAATATCGGTTTTCCCCCGGAGGTGGGCGACTTTACCACGGTCAATTATTTTTACAGAGCCTACATTGAATATATTCTATATTATATGTAATATTTCAGAACATATAATGTTGATGACATTACTTAATGTATTCCAGTTCTATAATTTAGTCAGCACAAGAAGTACCATAAGTAGCATTACATGACACCAAACCTGTTTTTATGTTATCCAGTTTAGTTAAGTCTCCGATTTCCAAACAAATCAAACTCAGACATGTTTGTGTGTGAGAGGAGACCATGGTTTGTTGTCTCAGTGCAGTGATACAGAGCTATCTTATACAGGCAGGCGTTGAGTGTGACTGTGTATGACTGAGGTCACTGGAGCAGGAAGCGAGCTGCTGATGGAGGTAGGTAGATTTAAACTCCCCTTCTCCCCCTCGGACAGATCCAACAGACAGATCTGTTGTCCCAGGGCTACCTCTCTAACCCATCTCTCCTTGAGATACCAGCAGGAGTCATTTCAGGTCAAGTCAATTAATTTAATTAATCTACACACTAGAGAAACCTGTTTACATTTTACATATGCCATACATCACCATAAAAAGAATGAGTTCCCCATCTGTCATATAAGTACGGTGTCTGGGGTTTCATCAAGATCGGTGCTTGGGCCCCAAGTCGGTCTTAAACTTGAGGTAACACTGTACACCAACCCCCTTATGACGGTATAGAGTTCTTCCAGTATGGGTCACCATAAAATATTATGGGTCATTATTTTCCTTTCCATCTCCCCAAGGAGGGTCTTTAGTCAGTAAAGGCTTTCGGGGGGGGCTACGGGTGGGCGGCTATAATGGCTAAAGAGATTCCTGCCCTGTTCTTCCTCTAACCACACACAACACACACACACACACACACACACACACACACACACACACACACACACACACACACACACACACACACACACACACATTGGATTAGTGGCTTGGGTGTATTTACCTGTGGATGTAATTTAGGACAGAGACAGGCCCTGTGGTGTGTGCTCGGGCCCTCCAGTCTTCAACTGCTGCTCTACGTGGGTGTGGTGGGTGGAGGTTGTTACACGCATGACTTGTCAATGAAGTAGCCCCTAGCTGTTTACCCCCCTTTGCTCATGTGGTGGCTCTTGTGTGTGTGTGTGTGTGTGTGTGTGTGTGTGTGTGTGTGTGTGTGTGTGTGTGTGTGTGTGTGTGTGTGTGTGTGTGTGTGTGTGTGTGTCTGTATCAACATCATCTGTATCAAGTTCTGCATCAGTCTCTCAGCAGTGTCCTCAGATGAAATAGCCATGTACGGCCCCACCTGCCGAGCATCAACTCATATGCACAACGCCAGACACACACCAACGCCTGCACATTCTCCCCCGCTCCCTCTGGGGCTGCCCTGGGTTTACCTTCCCTCAGCAATGGCGTGGGCACGTTGGTGGAGCCGTCACACTCCATTGGAGCTCCCCTCCCCTCCCCTTCTGTGTGTGTGTGTGTGTGTGTGTGAGTGTGAGTGTGAGTGTGAGTGTGAGTGTGAGTGTGAGTGTGAGTGTGAGTGTGAGTGTGTGTGTGTGTGTGTGTGAGTGTGAGTGTGAGTGTGAGTGTGAGTGTGTGTGTGTGTGTGTGTGTGTGTGTGTGTGTGTGTGTGTGTGTGTGTGTGTGTGTGCGCGCGGGCCTTTTCCCTCATGGTTATTCATGCTCCTATGTGGAATGGCTGACCTTTTTGAAGCTTTCAAAGCAAAACATTCCTTCCACCTGTAACCTGATTGCAGGACTGGTGTGTATTACATCATCCACGGCATCTATGGGATTTTGGATATGGCTTTAAGAGAGAATTTTGACAAAAGGGCAAGTCAGAACAGATCAGACTGCTCTTTGGTGTTGCTTCTGTTTGCTTCTCTGTGTGTGTGTGTGCGTGCGTGCGTGCGTGCGTGCGTGCGTGCGTGCGTGCGTGCGTGCGTGCGTGCGTGCGTGCGTGCGTGCGTGCGTGGAGTTGTGCAAGTGCAAGTATCATGAGTCCTTCTCTGTTACGGATGACACACAGCAAACCTCTGCGTCTCAGTAATTAAGAACAGGTTAGAATGTGCCCCTATGGCCCGAGAGGCTCGCTCTGCGTGGGAAACAGGCGTCTGACATGGATACAAGGGAGAGAGAGAGGAGCAGAGGATCGGCCTTTCACAAGTAACTTGCGACTGCAGCCTGGAGGTGACACCTGGGACGTTTATTTGAAGATTCTGTTCTCTATCCTTTTTTTTTTCTCCACAATTTATGCATCTCATGTGGAATGAGATGAAAGAACTTTTAGATTTATTGAACTCTTTCACCATGTTGGGACTCTACAGCTACAGCTGCACAGGCAACAGTGGGAGGGTTTGTTTGTGTTTGAGGTTTGTTTGAGGTTTTGGTGGTTGGCTGAGTCATGGTTGGGAGTGCTACTAGTGTCTGGCGAGTAATAGACAGTGTTGACCCATGACTGTTGACCTTTGAACGCAGGCAGAGAAAGCGAACAGTCGTAGTGAGAGGTCACAGGGAGAGGTTACAAGAATGTGACGAATTATGTTGGCAATCACCAACGTCAACACATCAAGGAAGTCATAGCTCTACCCCGGTGCCATTTTCTTTGGTGTTTGGAAAAGAACATCATCATAAAACATACATTTTCCTGAAACATGACAGCAATGAACACATTTTAACTTCTTAAATCTGAAAGTTTGACCTTTACATGAGCTGTTAATGAATAACTGAAAAGACGTATTCATTGAATGTCCTGCACGCAACTTCAACCCGTCAATCACTCAAACCTATGGTAAACTCGTCACGGTAGAAGGAGCTGTCCATCATCCACCCACAGACTGGCCACAGAACACAGGGACACACTGGGAGTATCACACCATGGGCCGCCCACAGGCCCTCCCCCTGTTGCCATGACAGCAGCATGATTGATAGCCTCTCCAGGGAGGCACACAACTGGGGGCATCTTCATAGTGTTGACAGGTAGCGAAGACCTATCAGGGGTGGTGAGGTGTGTGTGTGTGTGTGTGTGTGTGTGTGTGTGTGTGTGTGTGTGTGTGTGTGTGTGTGTGTGTGTGTGTGTATGTGAGGGAATGGGAGTGGTGAATTTTGGGGGTAGTGATGGGGGTGGGGGGGGTTCAGTCTCCAACAGCTCAGGGACGTTCCGTGACCCCGGGTGACCTATTCAAGGTCCAGACTAGCAGCGTTTGAGACGTTTGAAGAGAACGTCCCCCTGGGGACAGAGGTGTTAACTACATGATAAACTGGGTTCTGTTTCGCTCCGTGTGTGTTGTATACAACATACATATGTGTCCAACATGGCAGTTAAGGCTTTTCTTTGAACCTGAATGAAATGCTATTGTAGGTCTATATTTTCAAAAGGGTTTTTTAAAGGTTATTTTTTTGAGTGGGGCAGTCCTACTCACTCTTGTATGTTTATTTTTTATTGGATAGAGACAGTGAAGAGAGACAGGAAAGTAAGGAGGAGAGGGTATGTCAGCAGGGCGTGGGCCAGATTCAAACCCATGCCGACATGGGCATATGTGTGCACTGTAGGCCATGGTGCTAGACCACTGGACCACCCCAGACCATGGTGCTGGACCACTGGACCACCCCAGACCATGGTGCTGGACCACTGGACCACCCCAGACCTATCGAAAGGCTTTTTAAGCAACTTTTAAAATGCTTAGATCGAAATAAACGGTTACTGTTATAGCTCCAAATCCTTTAAGCGATTCGACAAACAAAGGCTTGAACCTTCTCTCCGTTCTATGAAATGGTGTGAAACAACAGTTCTTCCCGCCTACTGGAACGAACGGAGAGTTTTGTGCTGACCACCAACATTTTCCTAACCGGCAGGCCGTATTTTATCCAGAGGGGAGGGATCCTGCGTCGACACACACAGCTAAACCAACACACGCTGCCCGGAGCAGACCACGTTTCGCCAACTTGGCAAAACGATAGTCTTCACATAGCAACAAACCCCCAAACTCCCTCACTCACACACATTTGGACGTGTGCGGTCTTGTCCATTCTTTGTCTTTTCCTTTCTTCTTCTGATTTTTATCTGCACGCCCGGCTTATTACGGATTATGGCTCTTCCCTTCCTCTCCAAACCACAACTATGTTTCTTTGCTTAAGCCTCCAAAGTGCAGCCTTGCGAGGGGAACAAAGTAATACTATTTCAATAATATTTCAATGGTAGGAACCAGTAGAAGGGAAACTATTGGTGAGGGAAATCTCATGTTGAAAGGTAAAGAAAACGTTGGCTTCCTACTTTCGAATTGAGTCTTCTGCTTTCCTGCCACTCATAGATAAGGAGTTTGAAGTCACAACAACTGATATGAAACAAAGAACAGAACCGATTCCTTATATGGTACCAAAGTGCTGGTGTTCAGCACAGCTCATCCGATATTGACTTTTAATTCATTAAATGTCCTTCTACAGTTCTTATCTCTCTGTTTTTAACCTCTCAGACCTGAATAAGTGTAAAATGAGCTCCCCTGAAGGGCCTAAAGCTGAGGTCAGCCTCCACCAGATCCAAGTGAATACATCTCCAGTGCTTACATTGGCACAGGGCTCTGAATCCCCTCCTCTCCTCCTCTCCTCCTCCACGTTTCTGTCTCTTTCACTCTCTCTCACTCCTCCTCATCCCGGTCTCTGTTCATCAACCCTCACCCTGCAACAGAAGACATGTAAACCAACAGGACATACAGGTCGCTTGCCAGGTACACTCTGGTACCTCTGCCCGTGCTTCTCAGAAAGCACGGAGAGTCGGCCAGGGAAAACAACTCTATCTGTCTTTGGGATTGATATGGTGCACACAAAGTCTGGGAGGGCTGGATATGTGTGTTACACAAAATATTGTTTTATTGTTGAATATATAACATCCATCAGCATAAAACAGATGCTCCGGAGTGCTGTACTAAGCATTGGAACAACACTCCCATACTTCAAAGCCACTTCCATTTATGTGCTCTGGAGTATGGAAGTATGCCATTCGGAGTACAGCTACAGAGCACGCACAATCATCAACACCCCAGTGTTCAAGTCAGTGTAAAAGGGCCGGACAGCATCGACACATTTTCATCCTCTGTGGTCCTCTGTGGTTCTCAGTTGGTAGAGCCATGGCGTTGACAATGCTAAGGTTGTGGGTTTGATTCCCGCTGGGACCATATATACTGAAATGGATGCACTCACTGCAATGTAAGTCGCTTTGGATAAAAGTGTCAGCTAAATGGGGTATATATATATATATATCATCCATTCATCCTGGAAGGGGTTGGGAGATACACACAGAACCACACATCACCTCCTTTCTTATCCCATAAGGTTCTCCCTGGCCTGTTGTGTCTGGTTCATGTGGAGTGGAACCGGAGTGGAACCGGAGTGGAACCGGAGTGGAACCGGAGTGGAGCCGGAGTGGAGCCGGAGTGGAGCCGGAGTGGAACCGCAGCGTGTGGCGTCCCATCCTGAGCAGAGTTATTGTCTGTGGCTCTGGGTCTTATCATCACATAGGCGAGTTGATAAGAGAGGGGGGCTCAGGACGTGACTTGTCCGTCTGTTAGGCATCTGTGTGTGTGTGTGTGTGTGTGTGTGTGTGTGTGTGTGTGTGCGTGTGTGTGTGTGTGTGTGTGTGTGTGTGTGTGTGTGTGTGTGTGTGTGTGTGTGTGTGTGTGTGTGTGCGTGCGTGCGTGCGTGCGTGCGTGCGTGCGTGCGTGCGTGCGTGCGTGTGTGTGTGTGTGTGTGTGTGTGTGTGTATGTTTGTGTGTGTGTGTATGCATGCGTGTGTCTACTGTCTGCACAGAGTCCAGACTGGGGGTTGGAGCGAGACTTTATGTTGGGTTCGGTTCATTCAACATAAGCTCTGTTCTTTAGATCCCCATCTAAACTCTTACTGTAAGACCTTTAAAGTCAATTATTTCTATCGGCAGGTATGAAGTGATCCTTTGCCAGATTTGTCAAATATGAAGG
>NC_139676.1:12382330-12384830 GCF_951799395.1 Argentina silus
AGAGAGACAGGGAGAGAGAGAGAGAGAGAGAGAGGGAGAGACAGGGAGAGAGAGAGAGAGAGACAGGGAGAGAGAGAGAGACAGGGAGAGAGAGAGAGAGAGAGAGAGAGAGAGAGAGAGAGACGGAGAGAGCGCAAGCAAGCAGAAACAAAACACATGACAAGACATTAGAGAATAAATGTTCTATTGTGGAAAAAACACAAAACATGAAACAGGAGGATAAAACTGTTTCATAACTCTAATACAAACACATTTTAATAGAGTATATTCACACCCTCACAATTGTGAAAGAATAGCTGATGACATACAAATAAAACCAATGATGTCAGAAATATATCTCAATCTCCATTAAATGTGTAGAACTGTGCATACAATTACATCAATTACATGACACAAAATCCAGCTTGACGCCAATTGGGGCAATCATCCACGGCTCAATCTATGATGTGGTAAATCAATTAAGAGGTCCACAAGATAATTGTCTCGAACTTAATTTGAAATGGACTCAAATTGAGATTTGTATAGTGAGCTGACTGCTCAGGGAGCATATAGCTGCAAAATAAGCATAACCGCAGAAACCAACACCACAAATGAACAGAACCAGCAGTAACTGTGTACAGATGAGGAGATGGGGCTTTGTGGAAACCACATCGCCTGACATGGAGAAACTTCTAGAAGAGGCTGGCTTACTGTCTGGAGCTGAGGTTTACAGAGATTCAGAGAAGTAGCCTTGCTCAGAGAGTACAGTCTTATGTCGATGTACCAGACCAGACCTTGATCGCGTGATGTTTTCATAGTGGACTGCTGCTACATTTCACAGTCCAGTTACTGCTCTTTGTGAAAGGGATTTTAAATGAGTATGAGCAGCAATCCAAGACTGAGATATTGACTATAGAACGGCAACAAATGTCAGTGAAGTCACCATAACTGATACTCTCCGTCTCTCTCTCTCTCTCTCTCTCTCTCTATCTCTCTCTCTCTCTCTCTCTCTCTCTCCCTGTCTCTCTCTCTCTCTCTCTCTCTCTCTCTCTCTCTCTCTCTCTCTCTCTCTCTCTCTCTTTTACTCTCTCTCACCATGACACTTGCTTCTGAGCTAAGACCTCTGAACGAACCGCAGCGGTCCACCGCCATCATAACAGCAGCGTTACAAAAGTTGACTGAAGGACAGTTCTCTTATCATCCCGGCCTGAGCTTCTCGCTCGGAACAAACCTACGCCAGATGCACACAGCTCCTTATTATGTCAGATACTGCAGTACATCAAGACGCCCAAACATAGACATCGCTTTGATGTTCCCCTCACGAAAATGACATCATTAACACCACATCATCTCGGGCCTCTTTTATCTGAAACTAAAATAGAGCCTCCGCAAACATTACCACTCAACCCGGCGTCTTTTCTTAGAGCAAAAATAGACCGTCCTCCAAATCGCTTTGAGGAGAGGCGCTGATCACTTCGACAGCTCCTAGAAGTTCCAATACCCCTGAGGGTATCTCGAGACAGAGAGCCACGCCGATGATTAAAAACAGCCAGATGAGCTCAGTGCAGTAAAAACAGGGCTCCTTTCGCTGTGCTCAACTGTGTCACAGGGGACCATTCTCACAGCTCTCCTCTGACAGTAAATGGACCACTTCGCCTCCCTGCATCCTGTATCCTACATGGCTCTGCTGCGCTGCCGCGCTGCGCTACACCGAACATCTGGACCAAGTCACTCCATAAGCAGGGTCTTTAACGCAATTCCTAAAGGGGCATGTGAATGTGTAGGATCTCGTTCCAAGCTGTTATTAGTCCAATTACACATTGGGAATATTGTGCCATATGAACGCAGTCCCTTGCACTTCAGAGGAAGACTCAATTTCACGCATTCTAATACAGTTGGGAAAATAGCCGTTAATGAGCTCCTTAGGAGAGAGAGAGTGTGTGCGTGAGTGTGTGTGTGTGTGTGTGTGTGTGTGTGTGTGTGTGTGTGTGTGTGTGTGTGAGCGGGAGGGAGGGAGGGTGTTGAGTGTGAGATACATAAGAACAAAAACAACTGCTCAGAAGTTGAGCCTTCAGACACGGGGGGTCACCAGTTGACCTATGCTGCTGTTCAACGACAACGACTTCCCTGAGAAAGTTTTGGTGGCTCGCTGCTTGCAGTGGGCCTCCGGCTCCACCGCAGCCTCCCTCTGTCCTGGGGCAGTGGGCCTCCGGCTCCACCGCAGCCTCCCTCTGTCCTGGGGCAGTGGGCCTCCGGCTCCACCTCAGCCTCCCTCTGTCCTGGGGCAGTGGGCCTCCGGCTCCACCGCAGCCTCCCTCTGTCCTGGGGCAGCGCCGCAGCAGATCACATGCGGGCCACCTGTTCACCTTGTTAACACTGGAACTATTTCCTGTGGAAACAGCCACAGGTCACCACAGCGCACAAAACCCGTATAAACCAGCCAGACTAGGCCTATTCTAAATCACATCAGCAATTAGAGAGTTGAACCTTCACCAAAATAAACCAAGGGTCACGATGGGAA
>NC_139676.1:12389830-12392330 GCF_951799395.1 Argentina silus
TAAAACGTAACTATCCAGTGAAGTACGGAATGAGAGAGCAGCCTAAATGATTTATAGACTACCCACATTACACACATTATCAGCTGAACACGTTCCAAGTGTGTTCCATCCGCTCGCGTCAATAACACATGACTAGCTTGTTGTCAGCCCCTCTCTCAGTGTTACTGTGGTCTAGCAGAATCAAACATAATGAGTAACCTTGTCGTCGACATGAACAATTGTTTTAGTTTCCCAAGCTAATGGATATCAGGCTTTAGCTTGGTGGGCTAACAGTCTTGGGTTCAAACCCAGTCGGTCATACTGGCTCGGCTCTCATCAAGGCCACATGCCTAGCTTGTTGTTAAATCCTCTGTCTTGATGTAGCAGAGGTGGTTCAGTGAACCGAACATGATGAGACATGTTTGTAGAGCTGAAGATCAGGCTTTAGCGGAGTGGGCTAACTCAGTCTTGTTTTCAAACTCAATCATACTGGCAAGCCTGTGAAACAGCCTTGCTTTGAATTAGTCCTGTTATTGCATTTCCTCGATTTCAATTTTACTAGACATGCTCAACATCAAAAACTTCCTGACACTTTCGGTCCCATTGTGTTTATTGGCTTGAACAGGGAATTGGATTGTTCAACAAACCCGCTCATGCTTCGCCATGGGGGCAGTTCTGATTCCAACGGGCTTAATAGGTTTTTGTGGGTCGGTTGAGTAATGAACCATAAAGAGGGGTCTGATCCATCATTCTTTTTGATATGTGTCATCTTTTTGAAGAGTCGTCCAAACCCACCACTTAATGACCCTGACGTGCTAGGGAACGCTCTGCTCTCCGCTCACACTCGCTCCGCTGCGCGTCATGACAACATCGCACCGACATCAGCAAACCGCCGGCAGGAAAGACTCGCTGTAACGCTGCCATTATCGCTCGGTCGGGTTTGAAAAAGATCGCAGTGTAAGGTGCTAATTGGTTGGCTGAAATCAGCACTTTTTTGGAACACGTTTTTAAGGAAGTGCACTTGAAGGAGGAAGGGCGGGGGGCGGCGGCGGGGGGGTGGTGGGTTGGGGGGGGTAAAGAGAAACCTAGAATTAATTTCGAATCACTTTCAGTCACGCAAGCTTTCTTTACCCTCCGTTTGGCTGGCTGGGGTCGTGCCATATCGCCCCATCCTTTCCCAAAGCTCTGAATATAAAGAACTTCTTGAACAAAGGAGAAACTGGAGGGATGGGAGGAAGAGAGGGAGAGAGAGAGAGAGAGAGAGAGAAATGGAGAAGTGTCAGGCCCAAGCATGTCTCTCAGTTCTCCTTTCTCCCAGCTCTCGCCTTATCGGCCTCTTGGCTGCACATTTACCAAATTAGCCCAGGATATGGAGGGGCCAAAACATTGGAGGGTCTGGCTTTCATTTACATTCTTGCTGGTTTTTATGTTTCTGTTCTTCTAATAGAGACGGAATTCCAGAGGGCCGAGAGAATAGGAACGAGAATCATTCAAGCAACACAATCCTGAAGTGAGAGCGATCAACTCTGGAAAAGCCTGCTGCTGTGCGGTTGTGATGTTGCTTTGTTCGCCGATCTCTGCTGATTACCAGCATGGACTCTGACACTAGCATGGGGGCTGTGTGTGTGTGTGTGTGAGTGTGTGTGTGTGTGTCCATAGGGGTTTGAGTGTGTGTGAAGTCTGACACAGAAAGAATGAGTGGATCATCAGGCGTCCATCTTGGGGATAGAGTGAGACAGTTTCACAGGAGGGAAGCTGGCGGGGGGGCGGGGGTGTGAATGGGGGGGGGGGGGGCTGGGGGGCACAGAGTGCCCTGTGGAGGACTGCCTCTCGTATGATGTGTGAGAGCCCTGTGGAGCCGAGAGGGGTGTCAGTATCACATACAAAACCCCAAAAGGGCCCGGGTCTGGATCTCATTAAGGCTGGGGTTTGCCAGAGCGCCGCTGAATGCATCCAGATTATCAAGACTACATCCAGACTCACCCTACAAAGTCAAGCAGATCTCAGAGCCACAGCCAAGAGTAGGGACCGATGGGACGCTTCATCTAGGTTGCCCATTGACCATAATCTCCCCCTATAATGTGGAAACCCATTGGTGCGGTGGTGGCGGAGGGATATGGAATAGCCCCAGTACTGAAAGGTGTCCCGGCTCTTTGTCTGGGGTCTTTCAGGGGTGTTATCAGTTGTTATCAGTGTAATTGAGCTAATAGGGGGCCATTTCCTCTATGAGAGTGAGGCTTAATTGGGATGACTCACTCCGCAAGGATTCTTCCCGTCCTCTCACACAACCACATGACCAATGAACAGGCCTATCCCAACTCTACACACACACGCACACACACACACACACATACACACACACCCGTTCACACACACACACACACACACACACACACACACACACACACACTCAAACTCACACACGCACACACTGAACTCATTTCCTAACTCATCCCTCTAAAAACCCACTTGGTTCCGAAACCGCTTCAAAGCAAAACATAAGAACCTCATATATCATTCT
>NC_139676.1:12397330-12422330 GCF_951799395.1 Argentina silus
TTTTTTCAAGATCAGCTGCAGCCTTCATCAATATCATTTTCAATCTCATTTTAAAATTTTTAGAGGGCATTTTTGAGTTGTTTGTTTAACCTTTTCAGTTGTTTTCCCACCATCAACCTTAATGGCTACAAATTGAACGTGAGTTAATGTTGACAGACCATTTGTTAAATGTTAACACGTGAGTCAAGAATCTAAGAGACAAATCCCTTCTCACGACAAGACTGGAAAGAATGCGACCCAAATTACACTTAATGGTTTTCTAATATGTAAGTCGCTTTGGATAAAAGCGTCAGCTAAATGGCATGTGTTATATATTACTGATATAAACAATGTGATCAAAGCATTTAAATCCGTTGATGTCAGTCATTATGGAGCATTAATACACTATTGCAGAGTCAATTCTATGTTGTACTCTAATCTAGTGGTCACAGAACTCAAGAAATGCATGTGTGCAGCACTACAAATCTACTCACACTTCACCTTGACTGTTAAAATGGAATTATGATGCCGCGGGGAAAAGTGGTCCAATGTGTGCCAAGTGTACGCACGCACGTTCTCATTCCGACGCTGATTGCTGTCGTGAACTGAGTGTGTGTTTCGCATGAGCCGTCTTTTTTACCCATACACTCGCTCCAAAAACGTTCAATTTCGCAAAAACGTTCAATTAAGTAGTCCTAAGTGGCCATGGCACGTCACAATTCTGTCCAACTCACCGTTCCAACTGTAAAACTGGAATAAATCACATTTGCAAACATTTTATGTGAGGCGTCATTGTTCGTATACTCACTCAATACATGTTAAACTATAAGTGGTCACGATCATCACTATTCTGCTCCATTCTGCTCCACTCCAACGATTCATTTTGAATGAGAAATTAAACATATTTGAAAACAAGTAAAATGTAAACATGTAACTGCAAAATGTAAATGTATATATACATGTTTGATAAAGTTTTTTATTTTTTGTAATACTTTTAATACTTAAAAAAAAAAAATCTTTGTTATAATCTCGTTGTCTCTCTCATTCAATTTCACAGTGTTACCTGATGGTCCTTCAAGAACCTTCCAAACAGAGCTCAGGAGCACCCCCTAGTGGCGACAGACCGCATAATACACCTGGGACCAGAGACTTGGGAAAATAAAGCCAGGCTATGTCACACATTACAAAGTGGATTATATCAACAACAGAACATATTAATTCATTTCTGGAGCCTCGGGTAGAGCTTGGTGCCTCTTGCTCTGACTTGTATTGACCTGTAGCTGAAGCATGATAAGGGTAGCCAAATAACACATAACAGTTAACCAACTCAACAGAACCATGGAGGCCTCCCGGGCAGCATATGCAGGGGCTGCCGCCACCACGGCCGTGCCCACCACCACCCCTTCTACCTCCTCCTCCTCCTCCTCCTACTCCTCCTCCTCCTCCTCAAGCCTCCTGCACTTCTTCTGGCAGTACCAGGACAACTCCGTCATCGTGGAACACTACAACTACACAGGCAAGCTGCAGGGTGACCGCTACCGCGAGGGCCTGAAGCCAGAGGGCATCGCCTTCCTGGTGGTCTGCCTGCTCATCGTCCTGGAGAACGCCGTGGTCCTGTTGGCCATCTGGAAAAACAAGAAGTTCCACCTGCCCATGTACTACCTCCTGGGGAACTTGACCCTGTCGGACCTGCTGGCCGGGGTCACCTACATGGCGAATATACTGATGTCAGGACCCAACACGCTACGGCTAACGCCGCTTATCTGGTTCCTGAGGGAGGGCGGGGTCTTCATCACGCTGGCCGCCTCCATCATCAGCCTACTGGCTATCGCCATCGAGCGCCACGTTACCATGGTGACCATGCGGCCATACCACGGGGCGAAGCGGGGACGTATGTGGGCATTGATCGTGGCTAGCTGGGCCCTGTCGGGGCTACTGGGGGTCCTCCCTATCCTGGGGTGGAACTGCATGCACCGCCTGGACCAGTGTTCCACGGTTCTCCCGCTCTACGCCAAGAGCTACATCCTCTGCTGCGTGTCTGTCTTCAGCGCCGTGCTGCTGGCCATCGTGGTGCTCTACGCCCGCGTCTTCCGCATTGTCCGCTCCAACACCAAGCGCCAGCGCCTGGGCACGGGCAGCCTGCGGAAAGGCCTGGCGCGCAAGTCCCAGAAGTACATGGCCCTCCTCAAGACAGTCACCATCGTGCTGGGGGTCTTCATCGCCTGCTGGCTGCCCCTCTTCGTCCTCCTCCTCCTCGACTTCTTCTGCCCCGCCCGCAGTTGCCGACTCCTCTTAAAGGCTGACTACTTCCTGGGCGTGGCCATGGTCAACTCCCTCCTCAACCCCATCATTTACACGTTGACCAGTAAGGACATAAGGAGGGCCATCCTGAAGCTGCTCTGCCGCCCGTGTCTGATGACCAAGGACGGGCAAGTGAAGAAGATCGGGGTGCCCTTTCTGGAGTGCAGCTTCAGTAAGACAGAGGTCGCCTCGCAGAAGCTGGAGGGGCTGGAGACCACCATCTCCTCAGGGAACGTCAATACCACACCGTCGCCCATCAAAGCCATCTACCCCAAGCTCTTCAAGGCCTGATCGAGGCCTCCTATTGGACCGCTCTGTGACGGAGCCAATGAACTTAAAGGAGGCCGGACAATATGAGTGTTCTGGGTGGCCCCTCGTAGCATACTGCTCTCAGTGTACACACAGCATCCCGGCAAACTTGGAGCAGAGCTTTATAAAGACAGAAGGGGTACAGTGGCGCTGAATATAGCTTACAGGTGTTGAGATAGCATCAAGTCTAGGCATATCTCTCGGTTCATCGAGTTGATAGTGTTGCGATTGCAGCAATACATCGGCAAGTTAGCACATCAAAGGAGCGTCATGCCAGGTGGAAGGAACCGAAATGTGAACAAAGCAACTTTGTTTGTAGACACATAACACTTCCGTAACTGATTTTGCACTAAATCAACTCATCAACGCATCGAGAGAGCAACCCTGGATTTAGTCTCATTGACGAGTGTTGTTCACTCGGTGTCAAAGCAGAGGACATTCGGTTCTATTTACATTTGAATTAATGGGAGCAAACCGCCCATGCTCATTGGCTTAAATAAGCCTCACTTCATGCCTCCATTTTGTGTTTTCATTTCCTGTTTTTCTTCAAAATGCCCTAAAGAGGGAACGACACGGACGAATGTCTGTGTGGACACCTGGATTTCGCTGGCTCGAAGATCCACACTGGTCCCAGACTCCAGTGCTGATAACCTATACCGTTACACAGCGTGCCTAAAGAGTAGAGAGGGAGAGAGGGAGAGAGAGAGAGAGAGAGAGAGAGAGAGAGAGAGAGAGAGAGAGAGAAAGAGAGAGAGAGAGAGAGAGAGAGAGAGAGAGAGAGAGAGAGAGAAAGAGAAAGAGAGAGAGAGAGAAAGAGAGAGTGGATGGCGTGTTCACTAACTGCTCTTTAAAACACAGACACAGGAACCAACGCCTACCCCAAACCACTGTGGCACGGCTGTGGGCACTGAGCGAGTTATCATTTAGTAGAAAACAGGTTATTTTAGTGGTTGGTGGTACACTGAACATAGCCCAGTCAAGTGCTAAGTGGAAAGTCTGTTTGGTTGCTCTACATCAGTCACCTCTTCATGCTTTAAATCACAGCACCCACTTGAATAAAACCACTAGACGCCATCAGACAATGCTACACAACAACGCCATCATAAACTCAACTAGAAATGAGTCCTTATGCAGATGGCATGAAGATTATTTTTCTGTTATCAAACGCGTACATTTCAATATGCATTTATGCAAGATTGCATAGACGATGCAATGTCACCAACGTGCAGCTGCGTAGGCAGTTTGATAGACAAGATTGTACTCGCCACAATGAAACCATAACAAAGATGGGGAGAAACAGTTCTGTACAGTGCAATTATAAGTTCTAACGTACTCTTTCGCAACCATTCTTTGTTACTCTGGAGAATTTTCCTTTCAAGTGTATGGATCTGAATGTATATCTTTTCTACATTGTTGTCTAGCATTTCAAACCAACAGAAAGTCTACAAAGGTGTACAGTTCTATACCTTACAGTTCTATACATCTTTGATGACTCATGAATGAGATGGTATGCTATTTTGTACTGTATGTTGTGTATTGAGCATTGTATTTTTGTATTTCTAATGGAATTTCATATGGTTTGCAAATGGCATGTATTTTGTATCAAAAAATTCTCTATCCTCACTGACGAAATTAAATGTTTTCTGAAAAACCTGTTTGCATTTCACTCAACATTTCAAAGGTGTGTGTGTGTGTGTGTGTGTGTGTGTGTGTGTGTGTGTGTTCCTAAGCGTGCAGAGTAGTAAGTGTGTAAGTGGAATAGCAGTTCTTGTGCTACAGGAAGCAAGTCTACGGGACCCCCCTTACCACATCTGGTAATAGCATTGCCCTAGATACTGTAGCCTCTGCAAGCTTCACATGTTTCATAGCTCCTGACCTGCTCCACACAAAGCTCCTTTTCTTCAAAGCCAGACCCCTGACCCATCCTCTTCCTGAGTCTGTTAACCTGTGTATCAGGAAGAAATGAGGAGGGTCGTCTCAACGCTCGTGACACACAATCCACGCTTGTTACGCTTCGAAGGTCAAAGGTCAACTCTGTAAAAGGGAGAGGCCGTATTCAGCCGGCTCTAGCCTCGTTCTCTAACCTGTCTTAGACACAGACGTGGGGAGGAAGCCTCGATTTACACAGAACCGTAATCCTAAACAAATTACTAATCCGCTGTACAGTATGGTTACTACGGTTACTACAAAGGGATTCTTTAGAGGTTTCGAGTTGTTTCCTTTGTTGTGTCTAAGAAATAATGCCCTAAATAATGGCCTTAAATCAAAACCAATCTCCCCCACAGTTTAGTATGTCAGGATTAAAGCCTCTAGTTTGTTAAATGTGCTTTGCCATTGTGAGATAACAAATACCTCAGGATTACCGGTTTCTATAGTACTGCTTACACACATTCACACCGCTGACACGTACACAGTGTGCCACCGACAATCCCAGCAATTCTGGACAAGTGGATGAATTATGAGTCTACTGTACAAGCAAATAGCATACAGTACAGTCAGCAAACAGGAACACCATACCAGCCGTTTCGAAAACCTTCACAGAGAAGTTGTGGTCAACCCACACAAAGCTAACATCACACCGTGTGGTGTGTACATAGAGCTAAGCACAAAACTAACAAATCACCTCTGTCCAGCTTTTACAACATGTAACACACTTGTGACGGCCATTACCTATTTAGCCCAAAAGGACTATTTAGAACGTGTGTGAGTCGATCTAGCGAGCTAGCAAAGCAAATGAATGTGATGTAACACACACACACACACACACACACACACCTGGTTCAATTCTGTTAGCTAACATGACAACCCCCCACAGGTGTTTTCCCACTTGTTGAGTACACATTGAGCCAGTGAAAAGGTGATAGGTCAGTCAATTATCCTAATGCAGGCTTCCTCCTGGGGCTGTATTGTATAACAAAAGGAGCAGCAAGCTGTGGTAAAGTTAGGGGCGTGAGGATGTGGAGGCAGGCATTATGGAGCGTGCCCAGGAATGCCCAACAAAAGCCCCAAGGTAACCCTCTTGCAGCGAATGAATGGCAGAATGGCCCAGTTTCAATTTTACAGATGAGCTGGTACCAGCAGACTAACGCTGATTCAATATTTCCCCCAGGTGTCTAACACAATTAGGTGCATTCATCATCACTGACGAAGCTTGAATATTGATTCTTATTCAAGCAGAAGTGTTAACCTTTTCATAATGGACATGAGTGATTGAGTTTAGCAGGCCTCTCATGCAATGTTGGGTTTGTCTCAGGGCTTTTTCAGCAAATATTGGACTTTTGTCCCGATTGACTTTGCAAGTATGGATTATCTCTTAACGCCTAATAATAAAAGTAATGATTCTGAATTGACCTAAAATGGCAAGCGCCTCACCTCAACTCACTCTCTTCACGCGTCAGTAGGCCTGGTTGATCAGTTACGTGTCAGTTACTCAAGTCTGTGGGTTACTCAAATCTCTGCAGACTCATCCTCACCGAAGGTATCTCTCTACAATCTTGGGAAGATGCTTGTCACCCTTGGGCTTGAGTGTGGTGTCAACAGGACACAACACTGAGATAGGCCAAGCAAAGCAGGGTAGGCCTTCTTTGTTTTTTAGACAACCATCAGGCGGATCCTTGACAGTCGTTAGCTCACAGTGCCACCTTGTGGGTGTGTATCTGGAACGTCCTGCATTTGCTTGAATTACGTAGTCTATTTTCTCTACACAGAGCCCCAGATTCCCAGGGGGAAAAAAACGTATTTGTGTGTCAGCATTTGGAACAAGCAGATTACATTCATGGTGATGGTATCAAGTAGAGGCTCATCCTTCAGGATGAGTTGACAATTTAGGAGGAGAGAAGGAGGATACCTGGACAAGGTGGGCTATACCATACCATAGTAGAACAGTGGGCTATACCAGGTAAGGCAATAGTCTTTGGATTGCATATATATACATATATAAAATGGCTAAATTATACTGTAGTTTGTATTGTATTTTATATTGCACTACCATGTCATATGGTACAAAACAGCCGACTCATGTTGATGATATTAGTTACCCAACAATGACAAATCAGTGCTTGGTCAGAAAAACTCAAAAAGGTTATTACATTATTCATACAATGGTTGTTTAAAGCAGAGCAAACTTTGCTTTGGGTTATATTGTTATGATTACTATAACTCAGCTTTTATTCAGAAGTCCATCGTCAGCACTTCATTCATGCTATGTTCCATGTCAGCACAGCTCAGCTCACACAGTCTATATGACAGGATCCAAACAATTTCACCCAATTAATATTTATATTGCGTAAAATGTGGCCGTTTTCTTTTTTTTTTTTTTTTTTTGATGGCGTCTTTAACGGTCTCATGTGAGTTATTTGATCTTCTTTAGTACAGATTTGATTGACAGCACAGCTTTGGGCGCGTTGCCAAGAAGAAGTAGCCCCTCTTCCTTTATTCTTAGAACTCCTCCTCCGTAAAAGTCCCCTCCCTCCGAGCGGAGTCAACTGCCCATACGTGTCTATGGAGGCAAGCCGTGTCGTCTTAAGGCCCGCTTTTATTTTGGCAGCGAGATGAGGCTCGTACAATGCTTAGTCATGGTGAGTTACAGCTTTCCCCCGTTCCTATGTGGCGCACAGACAGCGATGGAAGAATTGTGCTATGTGAGTCTTTTTCCCCCCTCTGTAAATAACAGCGATTATGATTGATTAAGCGATACTTGTTTGCAATTTAGTTGCGCCTTATTTGTAGGATAATGTTTATTTTCTGGAATTATATTTTTGGATCGCGCTTTGGCAACATTTTGTTCACGGATCGACTGCCAGTTAGTGGCTGCGAAGCTCAAGCTTATTTGACTGCTCTGTTTATAAGCGTAAGCTAATACACTGTTTGTCGTTACCGCCGTTTATTCGATTAGGCAACATAGTACGCTAGGCTAAACGATGTTCTTAAAAATCATCATAGCTTTTCTTTGTGAACGGATAGTAGTGAAGTAGTCGATGCCAGCGCATGCCAACACTACCATATGGTCACATTGTATGTATGTATGTATGTCTGTATGTATGACCAAGCAAGCAAAAATATCCGTTATTGGACGTGGTTGGAAATCACCCTTTGTCTGGAATCTGTGGTTGAGTTATGATGATCCATATAGAGTTGCGCGACTAGCACTTTCTATCACGGTTTACATAAGAACTGGCCCCACTTCTGGGTCATGTTTTGGTACATACAGTTCCATAATTTGCTCCATCCTCCCTCATCAGTCAGGCTGCGCTTGTTAGAGTTAAAGATAAGATGAGTCACTGATGAAGGCGCTTTGCCCAATCTCGGTTTAACACATCTAAAATATCGCATGCTTGTGTTCATCGCCATAGCGGTCTATTATTTTTATATACGTGTTAGATTAGTCGCTTAAGTCGTGTTGTGATGCTGTCAAATGATAGGTGTAGCCTAATGTCTGTCTCGATTTGTGTTAAAGCCTCGATAAAGTTTGGCTTGAGCGCAGCCAACTCTTGAGCAACAGTCCAGATTTACATGTCATGGTTGTTGTTCATTTGAGCACGGTTACGAGAGCGAATAGCGCACTACTGTGTCATGTCGCACGTCAAATTGAACCAATGTTTCCTACTCCGCGGGAAAACATTAACATATATTTGGCGCGGAGAAAGTATCTACTTTAGCCCGGGGATTCTAGGCCTATCAGTGAGTAATTTCTCCCATGAGTGACTGAGTGTTCATGTGGTTACTGTACTGCGGAGGGGATCGTCTGCGTGTTGAGCAACTGTTCACCAGTGAAACAGTTTCCCAAGAA
Source organism: Argentina silus (assembly GCF_951799395.1). NCBI lineage: Eukaryota > Metazoa > Chordata > Actinopteri > Argentiniformes > Argentinidae > Argentina > Argentina silus. Next base: position 12,405,708 of record NC_139676.1, read on the forward strand.
ACGTGGAAGATGACCTACTATTGAATTCAAAGTTCTACACTACGCAATAGCATCGTATACAGTATGCCCCAGGAAGCCTACTGTAGTCATAAATTAAGCTATGATGGCCTCACGGTAAGCGTTATCAGGAAAGAGAATGATCCGACCTCGACATACATTACTTTGGTTTCATTTGTGTTCACATAATAGAAAAGGGCATATATTGACCTACCTAGAACTGGAGAATAGATAGATAGATAGATAGATAGATAGATAGATAGATAGATAGATAGGAGAATAGGTAGACTTCGGCCATATAACTTGTTTAAGCACCTCAGTCAGTGCTTTGTTCTCATCACTATTGCGAGTGCACGATGTAATGTTGCGTTATGTTACAGAAATCGCATGCAACACGATCGTTGCTGAGTAACTCTGACTCCTTGTTCCCTGTACAGGCAGCAATGACTTTCCTCAAGTCACCATTTTTTCTCTCTCTGAAGTGTAATATGATTTAACAAGTGTGAATGTAGACTGTGGAGTGTGTGTGTGTGTGTGTGTGTGTGTGTGTGTGTGTGTGTGTGTGTGTGTGTGTGTGTGTGTGTGTGTGTGTGTGTGTGTGTGTGTATTTGTATCTGCGTATGTGATGAGCACCCTCTTGCTCCCCTGCGCTACACTGGTCACAGGACAGGGCAACAAAACACTCAGTCACGCTGACCAGTTAAATTCTGTCCTAATTTAAGTCACTCCGTCTTCCTCAGTAAAGTGCGTCACTCAAATCAGAGCCTTGGCTGTCTCTTGCTCCCTCCCCACTTTCCCCTCTGTGGCATCTGTGCAGACACTCAAGCTTCCAGCCCTGAGTTGGGCTGGGTTGTCCAAACACACAATCACAATGACTAAGTGAAAACTTTAAACCTACTATTCAAATCTACCAGAATGGGTGTGGAGGTCAGGAGTGACTGTGACAGTGCTGTAGCTTGGAACTTTTTGCAGAATGTCCCTAGCTGAGTCATTCGCTTCGGGCAGTTGTTTGTTCAAGTTTGTGATGCAGCAAAAATCCACAGTGAAAAACCTTCTCTGACCACAAAGTTGTCAGTGAAGATGAGCGGGAAAACAGTGCTGTAGGGCACCACTGTATGTAAACAGTTACGCTTGCTCGCTTTCCCTAACACTAAACTGTTCTGTCTCTCTCCTTTTTTTCCAGTTCTCAACAGAGCCCAGAGTTTCGTTGTAAACAGAAGAGTGCAAACAGATTCCTGAGCCTTCTAGGAAGCTTCTGTGGTGGACTGATAAACTGAGCTGAGCCCCCCCCCCCCCCGTCTCCACACACCCCTCTCATTCCTGAGGGCCCAGAGTTACACTGACGACACTTGTCACCTGTTTTCCTCTTAATTTACACCCCTCCAACAAATACCCCGCCTCGATCCCTCTTCTACCCAACTCCCAGTGCAAGTGTAGCCCCAGAGCATGCTCTTAATTATTACCACCATTAAAACGCAGCAGTATATCAGAGGCGTCCATTTTTTCCCTCTGAGCAGCAAATCAATAAGCCAGTTTGACCTGCCATCGCTTATTCTCACAGGCAAAACCTGTTCAGTTTGAATTGATTTCTTTCTTCTTTTTTTTTGTCTAGCGGGAGGTTTTTAAATACCATTTTTCCTAGGTAGGCAAAAACAGAGTGTGGGGGACTGCAAAAAAACATGTTGCTTTAGACACATCTGTTGGTCTAGACTGTTGCTTGCTGCTCTTTTGTCCATTCGAGACATTGGTGGATTCCCTTTTCGGAGAAAAACAATTCATTTTGCCAACATAAACAATTGAACTAGAACAATTTCCCTGTCCTGTTGGACCTGCTTTGTCTTCCTGCAATTAATCCTTCAGTCCTTTTGATTGATCCCCATAATTTACAATCCAGAGAGAAGGTTTGAGGTTATCTCAGGGCAGAGCAGGGGCATTCCAGGAAATTGGTTGTTATGAAGTAATAAATCATACTGGATCACAAAGCAAGTTACAGCACCAACAACCATGGCTGGCAGTTAAAGTAGAAGTATCCCAGGTTTACGTAGGCACCGGACTGAACACGATGGCTGGACTCAAGGAATAAGTTGTGCTCCAAAACTGTCTCTGACGGACCTCCGAAGAGAGTCAAAACCCTCTGACCTCGGGACTCGGCCTCAGACACAACCACAAACACCAACGAGTGTAGAACCCTCCGCTGTCCCTCTTCCACATCCTTCCTTCAACCTTTCCCTAGTTTTTGCCCTTGCCCTTGGTGGGTGCGAGGATGCCCAGCGACGCCCCCCACTGTTCTTGAGGAGGAGTAGCAGCAGGAGGAGGAGAAAATGTCGGAATGTCTGCCGACCGAGTGCAAGGCGCTGGTGACGCCGTCCACCCACAATGGCCACCGCATCTTCAGCTACACCCTGGAGAGCCACACGGCCGCCGCCTTCGCCATCATGAACGAGCTGCGTCTGGACGGCCAGCTGTGCGACGTGACGCTGCGCGTGAAGTACAACGACCTGGAGGCGGTGGACTTCGTGGCGCACAAGGTGGTGCTGGCGTCGTCCTCGCCCGTCTTCCGCGCCATGTTCACCAACGGCCTGAAGGAGTGCGGCATGGAGACGGTGCCCATCGAGGGGATCCACCCCAGGGTGAGTGGGGGTGTGAGGGGGGGGGAAGAAGTAGGGGGTGGGGGGGGAGAGGGAAGACAGGGGGTAGGAAGTGACAGACGTAGGACGGTGAGCATTGATTACTGTGAGCATTGATTACTGTGAGCATTGATTACTGTGAGCATTGATTACTTTGTGTTATGATGACTGTTGGATAGATGATTCACCTACTTAAACAAATTTATTGTTGTAAGTCGCTTTGGATAATCTGCTAAATGCTGTAAATGTAGGGAGGGACTCATGAGGGACTGTTCTTTTCAATGGAACTTCATTTGTGCTTTCAGATACATCCACATTAAAATCATGCATCACGCTGCTCATAGGGAACACGGTAGTATTTCACCTGGTGTGAAGGCCTAATAAACAGCATGATAGATGAGATCAAACGTGTTCACTGTATCAGTTTGACCTCTTTAATCACACTTCTCTCAGACTTACGACATGTAGTTCCTCAGAGAGGTTGTGTTGCTGCCAACCACACACACACACACACACACACCTGCCATTATCACAATCTGTTTTGTTCCAGCTGATGCGGACTGCCCGTTTAGTTAGCTCAGTAGATCGCTATCTGGCGTCCGCCTCTGGAGACTCACACGGAGCTGGGGTGTCGTTGTGTTAGCCATGTACTTTTGACTAATGAATGCGTCGTTGTAACACGGCCAGTTCTCTCTCTGCGAAAGATTAACCCAGAACTGTGCTTCTGTCGCCAGGTGCTTTGATACTGATAGCACAGCTCCGTATCACAGACAGCCTGCGTGTCAAAGAGCCACGTCCCTGACCGAAACGTGGCGTGTTTTCCCTGTCCCACTCTTGCCCCCATGTCCTCATCCTCTCACTCTCCCTCTCTCTCTCTCTCTCCCCCATCTCTACCCCATTTTTTTCTCTTATCACCCTCTACCTATCTGTCTCTCTCTCTCTCTCCATCCCTCCCTCACCCCTCTCCCCTTCCCTCCCTTTCTTTCTTTCTTTCTCTCTCTCTCTGTCCCTCCACATCTGTCTCCCCCTCACCCCTCTCTTCCTTCTCTCCCTTTCTCTCTCTTTCTTTCTTTCTCTCTCTCTCTGTCCCTCCACATCTGTCTCCCCCCCTCTCCCCCTTCTCTCCCTCAGGTGATGGACAGGCTGATAGAGTTCGCCTACACGGCCAGCATCTCCATGGGGGAGAAGTGTGTGATCCACATGATGAACGGCGCGGTCATGTACCAGATCGACAGCGTGGTCAAGGCCTGCTGCGACTTCCTGGTTACGCAGCTGGACCCTAGCAACGCCATCGGCATCGCCAACTTCGCAGAGCAGATCGGCTGCACGGAGCTCCACCAGAAGGCCCGCGAGTACATCTACATGAACTTTAGTCAGGTCAGTGGTGTATCCAATCGAACTTTGTTTATATAGGCTATATAAATACGTTATATAGGCTTTGTATATACGTTTTATAGATGGACGCAACACATTACGTTTTACAGGAAAAATAAATAAAAACAAACGGAGAAACTAAAAATGGCAGCGATTATTCTCTTTACGATTCTTCTCTTCGTTTTTTACTCAGCATGTAGATCTTTACGGGTTTCGGTATCGCTTTATTCTGTAGGGCGCGGCTTAAAACTGTGTTTACTATGCTATTCCAGGCTGTAAAATAAAGTGTTACGTGGGTTTTCCCTGATGGGGACAACCAACTGCCTGACTGTTCACTGGAACTTGTATAGAACAGATACCGTACAGCTTATGTCATCTTTAATTGATAGGAATGAGTCAGTACTTTTACCTACAGGCAATTCAGGTGTTGTAAAGATCAGTGGATGTGCTAAATGCCAGTTTTTGACTGATGTCTTTGAAATGGCACAGTCTGTTCTCAGTTGACTCAGACTGTTTAGTCACGTCCTGACAAGGCACTTACTCAGAGGTGGTGCATTGTAACCAAATACATTTCAGCTGTTCCGCTGTTGTTTTAATAGTTTATCTTTTCTGCCTCTGGCCTTGGTGAACAATCGCCCTGTGCTGTTCTGTGGTGATGTGTCCTGTGTTTTTTTTTTTTTTCAATTCTGCCCCAATATTCTTAAGTTTACCATCCCCCCCAGAAGGAAAATGCTCTGTGGAATGTCTTGAGGTGTCAAAGCTGTGATGTCATCAGTTTGGATGTAATAAAATCCATTGTGATCAGCTCCTAATTTAAATACTGTGCTTTTTAGGGCGATGTATAAAGCAGAGGTCAAGGAAAGGCTCTTTCTCTTTTCCTGTGTCCTGTTGTGAGGTTATCATCATGTTGTGAGGAGCATTGTTTTGAATGACCAGTGGTCATCTCTCTATCTCTCTCTATTAGGATGTAACATTTCTCTATGAAGTATTCGCCTTGTAATAGTTGTATAAGTATACAGTATTATTAAAGCCTCACTTGATTCTCATTCTATTTGACCTTGCACTAATTCAGCACAAACTCAACAATTCTTTACACACGGTGATAATTACATTGGAGTCAGATTGTCATTATTAGATATATTTTGCTATCAACAAAATATAGCCAAAAGTCTCTGCCAAACCTTCATGTGGAAACTGATAGTAATATAAATCCGTCTACATGTTCAATGAGTCATAGAGTTGGGAGGAGTGTGGGTGACTCATGGGGTTTACCTGTCCTGCATGGCCTTGAACTCCTAACTCTTGTGGGAGTCACACTAAAACTGTTCCAGAGGAAGGAACCTCCAAGGTTCCTGGCTCGATTCCGACCCCCGACACATCTTGCATGTCATCCCTCCTCTCTCTCCCGTCCTTCTTGTCAATCTCTACTGTCTCTATCCCAATAAAAGCAGAAATGCCCTAAAAACATATTTTTAAACAAAAGAAAGGGAGGGCTGCGCCTCATCGCTTCTCTGTAGAGACACACTCACAATCACACACACATTCAGTCCCTCACACCCACACTCTTTGCGTGTGGGTGTGAGGGACATATTGTTATGAGTCAATGAATACCAGAGCTGGGAAGAATGCAGATTGAAGATAACCAGTTATTAACAAATGCTGTTTGACCGTAATGTGATGGAATGGGACAGTGAAGCATTTTTTTCTTCTTTTGGCTCTACACTCCAAAAGTTTTTTGTTTTTTTTAATAACGAATATGAGGTTTTAATTAATCAAAGCTGAGAATCTCTACTTTTGCCTCGTAGTGATTGTTTGATTTCAAATCCAAACCTTTGGAGTGTAGAGCCGAAAGAAGAAGAAATGCTTCACTGTCCCATTACTTACGCAGGGCACTGTACTCCAATTCAATACAAATTCAGTGAAGCAACTTGTAAACCGATTTGGGAGACCACACCGTGCACTTATAAAGCAGCCTCTTGATATCCAAGTCGGATCCCTTAACGTTTTAACCAAACGATAATCCCATTTATTTAACCCCAAATTATCGTCACGACTTATTTCTAGACGGGGCAACCAGTGCCTGTCTAAGATAAGTCTCCTCCCGTCTCCCCCGTCCCTCCCCCTAGGTGGCGACCCAGGAGGAGTTCTTCAACCTGTCCCACTGCCAGCTGGTCACCCTCATCAGCCGGGACGAGCTCAACGTGCGCTGCGAGTCGGAGGTCTTCCAGGCGTGCGTGGCGTGGGTGACCTACGACCGCGAGAACCGCCGGCCCTACGTCCAGGCGCTCCTCCAGGCGGTCCGTTGCCACTCCCTCACCCCCAACTTCCTCCAGACCCAGCTCCAGTCCCTGGACTGGGACGCCCAGTGCAAGGACTACCTGGCCCAGATCTTCCAGGACCTCACCCTCCACAAGCCTACCAAGGTCATCTCCTGCCGCACGCCCAAGGTGCCCCAGCTCATCTACACGGCTGGGGGTTACTTCCGCCAGTCCCTCAGCTACCTGGAAGCCTACAACCCCTGCACGGGCGCCTGGCTCAGGCTGGCCGACCTCCAGGTGCCCCGTAGCGGCCTGGCCGCCTGTGTGATCAGCGGGCTCTTCTACGCGGTCGGCGGGCGCAACAACGCCCCTGATGGGAACATGGACTCCAACACACTGGACTGCTATAACCCTATGAACAACTGCTGGCTGCCCTGCGCTCCGATGAGCGTGCCCAGGAACCGGATCGGCGTCGGGGTCATCGACGGGATGATCTACGCGGTGGGCGGGTCGCACGGGTGTATTCATCACAACAGTGTGGAGAGGTGGGTTCTGGGTTCATGGTCGACTAGGCCTGCGGAACGACCCCCCCGCGTGGTTTGGTGTTCTGTCCTTACTGTAAGGTTATGAAGTTTGGTTTGTTGGGTTGTATCAGTATCAGTTCCCACTGCAGAGCTCTGCGTGGTTTTAGATGCTGCTTTTGAAAGCGCTCAACTGAACCATATTGGAATTCATTAGAGTTACTGTGCTCTGCTTGTTTGCCGCAGTCTCCAATGTCCGTTGGAAGTTATTTCCTAAAAAAACAAAGCTTGTCATGAAACCTCACACGTATTGCATGAGGAAGAACTTATCTTCGAGAGAAGTATTATTTTACTGTTATTCTTCACCCACCACAGAGACTTAAAATAGACCAGGAAGAAGTCGCTTTAAGTGATATTACATCACATTTTCAGACTCAAAATCCCCCAAACATTCCAATATTTCACTGACTGAATGACTTAAATATAAAACAGTTTTTATGTGTCAAACTAAGTGTGTCTGTGTGTCCGTGTGTGTGTCCTGCGCCCCATAGGTACGACCCCGACCGGGACCATTGGCATCTGGTGGCCCCCATGTTGACGAGGCGTATCGGTGTCGGCGTGGCGGTCATCAACCGGCTGCTGTACGCGGTGGGGGGGTTCGACGGTACCCACCGCCTCAGCTCCTCCGAGTGCTACAACCCTGAGAGGGACGAATGGAAGACCATGGCTGCCATGAACACTGTTCGCTCCGGGGCAGGTGAGGAACGAGGGAGAACAAGGACTGTCTCTGAATATATATATCTATTTTATTCTGTTAGTCTCTCAGTCCACCATGATCAGTACCACTGCCAGCCTTCTCTTGTTGGTCTCGAAGTATTTTACTCTGTGTTTTTATGGCTTTTATAAGACTTTGTTTATACTTTGCCACACTGTCTGTGCCCTGTTTTTTTTATCTGTTTCTGTCTGTTTGTGAAGTGTAGTGCATTTATGTACGAAGTGTGCTGTTGAAATAAGGTTTGATTTGAATCCCAAATCAGCCACTAGCCCTGCCTCCTACCACTTGTGTAGACCTGAGACGAATAGATGGCTGTAAGGAATATGGTGACGGCTCCATCTTCCATGATAGGCTAGATAATATAGATCATTTCGATTGATTGATTGACGTTATTGATGACAACCTATAGGTGTAAATCCCACTCCATGTCATGAATTCCCCTCCCCGTAAAGGTGTAATAACAATGACCCTTGACCCTTGACCCTGGCAGGAGTGTGCGCCCTGGGCAACCGCATCTTCGTGATGGGGGGTTACGACGGCACCAACCAGCTGAACACGGTGGAGCGATACGACGTGGAGACGGACTCCTGGAGCTTCACCGCCTCCATGAGGCACCGCCGCAGTGCCCTGGGCGTCACCACGCACCACGGACGCATCTACGTGATGGGTGGGTCACCGCGGTAACCCGGGAGGAGAAACAGAGACGCACCTGAGCCAGTGGGATCTCAGGCTGGCAGGGATTTAGTGGACGCAGAGAATGAATTGCAGTGTTGCCAGTCATGCAAATAATTTATTGACTTGGATTAATCATTTGCAAGCTGCAGTGCGTGGCTTGTTTGTGTCTTTGAACCTTGGCAACCGATCACCGTAGTTACACTGGAAATCCCCTTCCAAAAGTGCCTCTCCCTTATTGGTCCTCTCCAAACACCTCTTTGTTTTAACTGACACCTCTTAAGACCTGTTATGTTAGAATAATCGCCACGATATAGCACGGAAAAGTATTTAAACATTTTTCATACAGTTTTACAGTGTTTAAAGGGACATAGTATGTTGAGTCAACAGGTGATACAATTGAAGTCTTATGGCTGTACCTGTGTCTTATCTGCTTGTTTTATGTATTTCCCGCTCCAGGTGGTTATGACGGGAATACCTTCCTGGACAGCGTGGAATGCTACGAACCGGAATCTGACACGTGGTCGGAGGTGACGCGCATGATGTCGGGGCGGAGCGGCGTGGGCGTGGCGGTTACCATGGAGCCCTGTCAGAAGGAACTGGTCCAGTGTCAAAAGCACGAGAAAGAGGCGGGAGCGGGGTCGGCAACACCGGCCTACTAATCAGGAGACTCTGGCTCTCGCCGCGCCTCACGACACGGGGCCTTCGGCAAAGGCACCTGAGTCTGGAGAGGGGAGGGGGGGTTCTCACTAAGGTCTTCCTCAGTCTTCCATGGCCCCTTGAGTAGAAACGCGGGTCTTTAAAAACCACCTGTTTAATTCTCAACTGTTATCTGAGTGAGAAGTTAATGATAAAAAAAAATGTTTTTGATTTTATAGTTTCTAATTCAGGAAGTTGATTCACCTGTTCATTTGAACACTCAGAATGCTTGTTCGTAGAATTCTAGAATTCTGTTCAATGTACTTCCATGGGCTCAGTACCCATAGCAACACCCCCTATTGGACCAACGTCTCCCTGGTCTTAACCAATGGGAGGAAAGGGCTGTATATTTGATAGGCTATAGGCCTGAGGCCACTGAAGTAGGAGTCAGGGGTACTTTTTCTATTTCTTGACCAGCCTGTGCAGACAAACCAAATCTAGGGGAGGGGAGGGGACAGTTGGAAGAAAGAGAATGTGTTGTAGTATGAGGAACTAAGAGTGTTTTCACAAAGCAAAGTGCCATTATAATTGACCATGCCTATGGGCATGGTTATCATCAGTATACTCAACTCCCTTTGTTGCCTGAGGTAGGGCAAGGGAGTAAGGGAAGGTCTCACTCAGCGGAGCTCAGGGGTTGGAGACTTACTGTAGATGACCAACGGTGGCCTAAGCAGGCCCCAAGATAGATTAGTGACCTTTAGTGCAAGCTCGATGTATAGGCTATAGATCATGGGGGTTAATAGCATCAGAGTGTAGTCAGAGAACTCTTGGGAAGGGAATACTGAAGCATTTAGGGCCTTAGAGACTCACAATGGCTTCCCGTGAGGGGAACAGGGCGAACCACGAGGGGAAATAACGTTGTGGAACGTTCAGATAGAAATGCGTTGTGTGGAACAGATATGCCTCTCTGACGTGTAAAGTAAGGAGTCAGATCAGCTCTATTCATGGTGTTTCTATCTGCGATATTTTCGGTACCCTCCTGAACGCAACCCAGGACTATGCGTCACTGAATGTACAAACACAGACACTACACACAAACACGTCAAAACTCCCCCTGCAGTTGCCATTTGGTTTTTACTTCTTATCTGGCCAAACCACAAAACTGGAAGCGACCATTAGGAGAATGTCACTAGCTAATGGAAAAGAAGAAATAAATATCTGCTTAAGGAATTGTATTTGTAACAGCGGTTTAAGCTACAAAGGTTTTTTTAAGTGATGTTTTGTACATTGATATTCCATGGAGTCTTGTACAGAATTCTGAGAGCTCCGTTTCTTATTTATTTGTTTTCAGTCCTGTTCTTGTTGTTGTTTGCTTCGACTGACTACAACTTTGTATTAAAATTGGACTCTGATGTTGTGTTTCTTGCTAACGAGCATGCATTGTATTTAGGGATGCCTGTGAATGCTAAATTTGAACATTTGTAGAGATTTTGCCTCAGTTTGAAAGGGACTTTTTTCCTCTTGTTAGTAGTTGAAAATGAAACATAATAGAATATTTAAAGACTGCTTTGTAAATTTTTCAGCAAACAATACACTGTACAAAACACATTGTATATTAAAAGTTTATGTTTATTGTAAAATTTTGGCGTTGGCTTCTTTCGTTTGTCAAAGACCCGGTTTGTCAGACCTTGTGAGAGTTTGGTAGAATAAGCGTGGATATGATAATTGTCGTTTAAAATACTGGTTCTCATCATTCGTACTGATGAGTCAGTTGTTTCTCTTCTTGGTATGAGATTCATGCACAGGGAATTCTCTATAAACTCCAGCCACTCTAGTCTCTCTATAACTCTAGTCTCTATAACTCTAGTCTCTATATAACTCTAGTCTCTATATAACTCTAGTCTCAACCGGGACAACAAGGAACTAGCCTTCAAAGCTCAGCCCCCCCCCCCAGACGACCAGCCCCTCACACTCTCCACCACTGATGTGTGCTCCGCACTGAGCAAGGTGAATGCACGCAAGGCTGCTGGCCCTGACGGCATCCCTGGCTGTGTGCTCAGGGCGTTGGGCGCGGGGCAGCTGGCCGAGGTCTTCACTGACATGTTTAACTTGTCACTGGCCCAGGCAGTTGTCCCCACGTGCCTCAAGTCAGCAACCGTCGTGCCGGTTCCGAAGCTCCTGCCGCGTTGCTCTCACTCCCATCATCATGAGGCACTTAGAGAGGTTGGTCCTGGTTCACCTTAAAGACCACCTACCCCTCACACTTGATCCCCAGCAGTTTGCCTACGCGCCTGACCAGGTCAACAGAGGATGCCATCTCCACGGCACTACACTCCTCCCTGACCCACCTGGGTAACAACACCACCTACGCAAGGATGCTGTTCATTGACCAAACTCAGTGACCTTGGCATCAGCACCTGAAGAATGCTCATTTGTCTCCTAGGATCCTGGTCAACTTCTATCGGTGCACCATCGAGAGCATTCTGACAATCTGCATCACAGTGTGGTATGGCAGCTGCTCTGTGTCCGGCCAGAAGGCCCTGCAACGGGTGGTGAAAACCGCCCAGTACATCACTGGTGCCCAACTCCCTGCCATCGAGGTCCTCCAGTGCATACCTCTACTGGCTGCACACTCAGGACTCCAATTTAGCTTTTGCACTACTGCTTGTTTGCACATACCATATTTATTGTATTGGTCTCTAATTATACATCTTACATATGTAACATACCTCAAGACCTATTGCCCTTGTTCAACTGTACATATCATACTGATATTCATCTCTTGTATATTCACGTATTATATTCATTTATTTATACTCACTGTAATAGCTTATACTGTAATACCATGCACCGTCTACAATTTCATGTCTTTTGCACTATGCCACTATTTGCATTACCTGGTTAGATGCCAAACTACATTTCGCTGTCTCGGTACTTGTACTCAATAAAGTTGAATCGAATCTATCTAATCGAATTTAGCCACTAGGTGGCGTGAAAGCACTTTATATGGGAATGATTACTCCACGTTTTTATATTGTCTCATAAGGAATGGGATATAGATATAGGAATTGTAAATAATTTGATGAATTAATATTTGACATAACTTATAGTTAAAATAGCGGTTTAATTTTTGTTGTAAATGGTATTGATACTGTTAGCTTTATTGTCGAGTTAAAAGTTTTACAAAAATTATTAATAGTAATTATAGATATCCATGATGGCTGTTGACACTTCGCATTCCCTTGGTGAATCTGGCAGCGGGATGTCAAATAGGCAGTAGGCCGGCTGATTCTAAAGCCCTAAAATACCCCCTCCGTGCCTTCAAGCATAAAGAATCAAGAAATAAAAAGGAACATATCGGAAATAATGACGGATAATATTTTACCTTTCCTTGGCTTTTCTTTTGTAACATTTAAATTGGATATGGCTTTTTGGTGTGGAATTACTCGATTAATTGTAGTCCACCCACTTGGCCAGGCTATCTTGCATAGAAAAAGGTCTATTTATTTAACCACTGGTCGTGAGTGAGTTGAGTGAAAACAAGTTTGGGCGCAGATGTGGGAGGCGGAAGACTTTTAAGGCTACCTGTGGACTATCATGTGTTCTCGTGGATTCCTACAGTGAGCTCTGACCTTTTAAAAAAAAAAAAGGATCTTAATTGACTTGTTTCACGCAATGGGACGACGCTCGTGATAGAAATCTAGGAGAGATTCCTATCTGTCACCTGTGGATCGCAAGCGCAAGCGCAGGTAAGACAAAATAATTATTTCTTAATTTTTGGTTCTGAAACGTGCACTTTGTTATGATTTGTGAAAGTAACATGTGAAAGTAGCATTTGAAATTAGCAACAAAACACAACCTCTTCAATTTTGTTGGAAATTATTCAACAGGTGTGTCTTCCGCACATGGTTTGGACAGTGGCCATACATTACATAAACACCAAACAACATCAGTGAATTGGCTTATGGGCTGTTAACTTAAATATACCTTAAATATACCGTAATGAGAGTGTAATACATTGCTTTTATGCTTGTTTCTAAACAGTTTATTAGGGGCATTACCAATAAGAAATAGGCTACCCAGATAAAACCAAGAAAAAGGTTTGTGCCTGGAGTTTGGCCACTTATCAACTGACCAACAGAGAGGAAGTCTACATTAAGTCCATTGTAAAAATGTTCAGTACCTTTTAAATGTAGGCTTATACCAACACCCAAGATAAGATTACCTCAACTGTATCCCTTCCCTAAAAGAGAGAGCCCTCTCTTTTGTTCGTCAGCCATTTGTTGTCAAACTAGTTTATCCACTTTGGACTACAGTACAGGCCTATTATTCTCCATGCTAGGGCTACAGACGCCTGTGACAAACACACCACAGATCATGCAGTATATATTCCCTCTTTTACCCCTTTCAAGATATATTTTGTTCAAAATAAGGGTCCATCCTTCACATATAAGATATATCCTGCTGGCTCATGTTTACTGTGGCCCTGTATTTGTGTCAGGTAAGTTGTATTATGTGGGGTGTTGTCATAAGAAATCTATAGATGATAATTAATGCCACGCTTTTTGTTCTGAACTCATCTTGACTCATTAGGCTCCTCCTCTCTTTCACCTCTTCTACAGTGGTCAGGATGATTCCGGTGGGAGAATTCCGGAACTTTGCCTCAGAACAGAACCCTCAGTTCCGGGTTCTGAAGCCATGGTGGGACGTGTTCTCTGAGTACCTCTGCGTCGCCATGCTTATGATCGGAGTGTTTGGATGCACTTTACAGGTAAAACAAACATTCAAACCAACCACTAGTGAAACCAAACTCATGATTCTCTATGCCATTAGGCTGGCCTGCGCTATACCTGCACTATACCCATAGTAGCTGGCAGTTGCACATTAACTTGATTATTTTGTTCACTGATAAGTCAGGTGTAACCTCAGAGCAGTATTCAAAACCCCTGTAGTATGGTTGCAACGGCTGAACCTGAAGTAAATAGCCTACAGGTATGTACTGTATACTGTATGATGACATTTGGCAATGGCCCGTGGAGTTGAGAAAGAGTCCCTATTCCACTGACTTCTCAGCTCCATTGCTATTACAGAGCAATTACTAATGTACTGTGACAGTACAATACAAATTAACAGTCCCTCCTAAAGACCACTTCACCGCCACTACCCCCCCATACTAACCCTAACCCCAACCCTAGAGCCCTCTTCACCCCCGCTACCCCCCCCCTGTACAAGTTCTCTCCTGTTAATAAAGTTAATTTTAAAAAAATGGCCCCAGGTGTGAGCATTGATTACTTTGTCTTATGATGACTGTCTTACTTAATGATGTCTTACTTAAGCAAATGTATTGTTGTAAGTCGCTTTGGATAAAGGTGTCTGCTAAATGCCATAAATGTAAGTGTAAATGTAATATAATAGTGCAATGCTGTTCCAGGAGAATCATCACATTGCAAAAATGTTTTATCAGGAGTGACCTTCAAGTTAGAGAAAACAGAGACAGTATAACTCAGCACTGGCCTGACCCAGATACAACAAAATCGGATCACTGATTCCGAAGTCTTTCAATATGTCGTCTCACCACTTGATTCTGATTAATGTTTGAAGTCAACTGGAACAGGACACAGGACAGAAAAAGAAACAAATCAGTGTATTTCTTTTGGTAAACATAAATACTTGGATATCTGTCTTTTCCAATAACGCTCTGCATCTCTCTCTCTCTCTCTCTCTCTCTCTCTCTCTCTCTCTCTCTCGCTCTCTCTCTCTCCCTCCCTCCCTCCTACCTCTGTCACACAGCTCACACAGGAAAAGATCTCCTGCCTTCCCAGCCACTTCAGCAGCCCTACACCAGAGGCCATTGACTGCAGCCACATCATAGGGCACGGGATGAACGAAACATCGGAGCACAGCTTAGTCCAACCTAGCAGCCCCATCATCCGGGAGGTCTTCGGACGTAAGAACAACCTGGACATCCACCAGTACGTGTTCGTCAACCACTACTGCTACGAGAGGGCCGTCCACTGGTATGGCAAATACTTCCCATACTTGGTGGTCATCCACACCATGATATTCATGGTGGCCAGCAGCTTCTGGTTCAAGTTCCCTGGGACATCATCCAAGATTGAGCTCTTCGTCATCATCCTGGGGAAGTGTTTCGACTCGCCCTGGACCACGCGGGCGCTCAGCGAGGTGTCGGAGGAGCGCGGAGAGGAGAAGATGGTTATATGGAGGAAGAATACGATGTCGAAGTCGGTACCTGACGGGTCGCCGACGGAGGAGGAGACAGTGGGCCTCCTCCGGTCCTCGTCCACCAAGTCCAACACGGAGAAGAAGAGCCCGGAACCCCAGCCGGCCGCCTCCCTCCTGGACAAGAAGGAAGGGGAGCAGGCCAAGGCCCTGTTCGAGAAGGTGAAGAAGTTCAGAACGCACGTGGAGGAGGCGGACCTTCTCTATCTGATGTACGTGCTGCAGACGTCCCTCAAGGTGTTCAAGTTCCTCCTCATCACCATCTACAGCGCTGCGTTGGTGCCCAACATTGAGATTGTGGTTCGGTGCTTAGTTCCTCCAGAGCTGACAGGCTTTGACATATACTGCTGTAACCATAACAAAGCCCACCTCTTCTCCAAGCTGGCCTACTGCTACATCTGCTTTGTTGGAGTATATGGACTTATATGTGTCTATACCCTCTATTGGCTCTTCCACAGACCTCTCAAGGAGTACTCCTTTGAACACGTGCGATTGGAGACGGGCATCAACGACATCCCGGACGTCAAGAATGACTTTGCTTTCCTGCTGCACCTCAGCGACCAGTACGACGCCCTCTACGCCAAACGCTTCGCCGTCTTCCTCTCGGAGGTCAGCGAGAGCCGCCTTCGCCAGGTCAACCTCAACCACGAGTGGACCGCCAAGAAGCTCCGCACCCGCCTCTCGCGGAACGCCAGCAACCGCCTGGAGCTCCACCTCTTCATGCTGCCGGGGTTCCCCGACACCGTCTTCGAGGTCCCCGAGGTGGAGTCGCTCAAGCTGGAGCTCCTGACCAACGTCACCATCTCCTCCAGTGTGGCTCAGCTAGTGTCCATCCAGGAGCTGGCGCTCATCCACTGCCCTGCTAAGCTCCAGCTTGCGGCATTGAACCACCTGAGGGAGCGTCTGAAGGTGCTGCGGTTGGCCTTCGAGGGGTTGGAGCAGGTGCCCATGTGGATGTACACCCTCAAGAGTCTGGAGGAGCTACACCTGAGCGGGCCTCTAACCCACGAGCTCTCCCGCAGTGCGTCCCTGGACTCCTTCCGTGAGCTCAAGGCACTGCGGGTCCTAACCCTGCGCAGCCACCTCACCAAGCTCCCCCCCAGCGTGGCAGACGTGGCCACCCAGCTCCAGCGGCTGTGCATCTACAACGAAGGGGTGAAGCTCCAAGCCTTCAGCAGCCTGAAGAAACTCTCCAACCTGGCGTCTCTGGAGCTGGTGGGCTGCGAGCTGGAACGGATCCCCAGCGCGGTCTTTAGTCTGGCCAGCCTGCAGGAGCTGGACCTCAGGGAGAACAAGCTGACCACGGTGGAGGAGATCCTTAGCCTGCAGCACTGCCAGCGGCTGGTGACGCTACGCCTTTGGCACAATGCAATCAGTTACATCCCTGATCACATTAGCAAGCTGCGCACTCTGGAGGTGCTGGACATCAGCTGGAACAAGCTTCGCAAGGTGCCCTCCAGGCTCTTCTACTGCACCAAGCTGAGGCACCTGGACCTGTCCCACAACCAGCTCACATCTCT
>NC_139676.1:12427330-12459830 GCF_951799395.1 Argentina silus
TAATGAGCCTCCTTAACCTTTGAGGATTTCCTGCCAGTGAATCTGAATCTCTTAATAAATGTTAAGAAAATGGTTAACTGTATTAAAGGTGTTCATATGACACCTGTTAATAGTTTTCCCCACCTCCTTGGCTCAATAATCGAATTGGGCAGCGACCTCTTGTGGTCACAATTAGAACCGCACTTAGAGGAGCTCTGATCTCACTGGAGTAAATCTCTGTCCAGTCCTGCCTTGTAAAACATTAAATATTGTTCAAGATTCTGAATGAACCATAATCAAAATTCCCATTCTATTATATTCTAGCCCCACCTACATCAGAAATGTCAGAACATTCAATTCCAACAGAATAAGAGAAAAACAAGAAAAGCCCAAGTTAAACACTTTATTTTGTGCTTCAGTCTTCCGATAAGTGAATACTCATGAATACTTAATATACTAAATATCTGTATAAATAACATAAAAAATGTCACAATAAATGCAGCTATGTACATAAGAGTGTCATAAAGTTCATAAGAATATTTAAATAAATACAATTTTAAAATTCTAAGTACATCGAATAAAGACAAGTTTCCAAAAGACAAACACAACTATGCAAAGCAATCAATCATGGTACAACCATGTCAAATGTCATAAAGTTTTTTTTTTAAAAATCGCAAATATCAACAATACAATCTCTTGCACGATGACGACGAATAATGCTAATCATTATAAAACACAGCGGTAGAAGCTATAGCACTCCCCATTCGAGAGGGAAAACAGAGGTATCTTCTGGTTCACTATCTAAGGTGCACTGTGCAAAAAAGGTGTCCACGCCCACGCGTTCACCCATGTACTGTAGCCATAGCTGCCAAGACAGACGATACCACAATCAACGATGACCCGTTACTAAAAAATTAATACAACAGCAATGAATTCAAGTCATCAGGTTTGAGAGGAAGAACACTGGAGGGTAGCGGAGAAGGCCACGCGGTCCTCCACCTATAAAGGGGATGGGGGCAGTGTAAACTTGGTAAACTGTCTCTCCAGTAGCTCCACCATGTCAGGGGTACACGAGGCCCGGGCGATGTCCACCGCCGTGGCTCCGCTGGTGTTGGGGTGTTCCAGGTTGGAGCGTGGCGCCAGGAATTCCACAACATCCCTGTAGCCCTCTCGGATGGCGATGTGGATGGGCAGGGTGCCGCTCTGGTCCGGCGTGTTGACGGACGCTCCAAAATCGACGAGGACGCGGAGGGTGTCCAGGAAGCCCGTGCGGGCCGCATCGTGAGCCGGGGTCACCCCCCGCCGGTCCTGGATGTTCGGGTCAGCGCCGTGCTCCAGTAGCAGACTGGCCACGTTGGAGTTGCCCATCATCATCACCTGAAGAGGAGAGAGGGAAAGACCTGGAGTTTAAGGTACAGTAGCTCAAAATTACACATCATTACATCATACATCATTATGCAACACTTTATGTATGTTTGATGGCTTGATGGGAGAAAGTGAATTGGATTATGTGGGACAGACGTAACTCAGGATAAAATAGATGAGAACAATTTACGAGTGATGAGTATTGAGTATGGGACGGGCATAAAGGAGTACACTTGGAGATTGTAATGCGCTGAATGGTTGTTAAGACTATAAACACCGAGATAACACATTCATATTCCTAGCAATCATTTGACACAAGTGATCTGGTCGCCAGGTAAACAGTAACTGTTAAATTAATGCGGCCAGGTTACCTGTAGGGCGGTCTTGCCGAATTCATTGACTGTATCGGGATGCACCCTGCATCCCTCCAGCATCCTTCGGACTTCGTTCGTGTTCCCTTTCGCTGCGGCAGCGGTCAAACTCTTCCCCGCATCTTTTTCACTTAGCACCATGGTGAATGGCTTTTCTGAGTTTCTGTAACAAATACACAGCAGAATAACAACTATTAAGCTTACTGGTATCAGCTGGGCCAGGAAAGAAAAACTGAATGATGAACTCATCATTCAAGCAGCGTTAGCTTGCTAGCCTCAGCAGGCTAGCATTGTCATTTATCCACCGGCCAATGTCGGATAATACATTTGCTGATGATGGTCAACCAAATTGTATGTAATGGGAATGAGTTGAGAAATAGCGTAGTTTGTTACTAAATTATGAATTATCACGGGGAAGTCGTGGATAATGCTAATGCTAGCCAGCGGTCTCAAAAATGTAATAAACACCCATACTACTAGCGAAAGGCTTTTCTTACCGTGTCTGTTTTGATAGGATCCCGACCGTTACTTGCTCTACTCTTCTCTGTCCTTTTTCCAAGCAAACCAGTGACTTTTCAAATAAATCACAACAAATAATGTTTAATAATTTTGGAAGCGGCAGGACCTTTAATTTGCGCGCTGAGATCTACACTACAGTTTACCCAACCATAATTTACAAACAATGGGGAGAAAATATCTCCACCAATCAGAGCTCGTCTAAAGGGTGCTGGCACTCCAAATATGGCAAAAAGGGCGGAGTTACAACTTGGTTGCTACTGTATCACTGTGGCAACAGCCCAGTCGACCAATAAGGACACGGAGCGTAGAAGGCGGGCATTTTTGCGTACGTTGATGTCTTCAAAAAGCAGTTCATTCATATTTCTGACATTTGATAGTAAATGTCCAAAGCCAGGTAGAAAAAGGCGGGTTATTGAACAAATCGTGACATAGTCCTTCACCATTTCCCGCGGTTGACAGCTGAGACAGACAATTATGTAAACAATTGAAAATGACAATCCATAAATTAATAAAACACCCTTAGAGAAATGTTTTACAGGCCATAATTTAATATAAACATCTTAACAATCAAAGAAACATGGAGAAATCCAATAAAATCTTGAATTGAATCTTACATTCACAATTTTATCAATAGGAAATAAAAGTAATACAGTCATTTTACAAGAAGACAAACACAACCTCTGTGGCTCAGTTGGTAGAGCATGGCGCTAACAATGCTTAGATTGTGGGTTCGTTTCCCGCTGGGACCATATATACTGAAAAATGTATGCTCTCACTGCAATGTAAGTCGCTTTGGATAAGGCATAAGCTAAATGGCATATATTATTATATTACAACCTTGAACATTAAGCAGAGAAATTAAGTAAAATTACAGTCATTTTACAAGAAGGCAAACACAACCTTGAACATTAAGCAGAGAAGTTAAGTGAATTTCCAAGACATTTTTAGAGTGCAATTGAATTGATCGATGAGCTATGATCCCTGGAAGCAATTAAGGAAGAGGCCATCCCTGGTTTAAATGTTAGTCCGTAGTTGGTAATCTAAATAAAAGGAAACAACAAGTATGGTAAAAGTACAATACAAACATAACATAATTAAATTATAATGTCAATTATTCTCTCATGTCAACAACCAAATGATGGGTCTCTACAACTGGTTTCCTCACATACATTCATCAGATAGTGTATATTCAGCCTATAGGCTATATAGATACATTCATCAGATAGTGTATATTCAGCCTACAGGCTATCTAGATGTTTGAATTGGCCTACCTCCACTCTGTGTGATGTATCTGACCCAGGGCAAGGCCTGATAGCCACTCTTCTCTATGATCTTCATGTACCGCACCTGTCAAACAGAGCGAGGTGTGTAACTTGACACTGACAGGCACTGGGCAATACCATGTTTTGCCTAACCAAATTGAGCTTGTCAGGAGTGAGCTTGTCACGGGAGCTTGTCAGGAGTCACTGTCTCACACACACACACACACACACACACACACACACACACACACACACAGACACACACACACACACACACACATACATACACACACACACACACACACATACACACACACCTGTACGCCTGAGACTGTGAAGTATGGGATCTCAAAGTTGACAGTGATGGGAGGCTTGCCCTCCTTCTCCACGTTCTCCACGCTGGGGAGACCAAAGTGGGCCCGCATCAGAAACTCTTTACCCCCCTGGTGAGGGGGAGGGAGAGAGAGGGAGAGAGAGAGAGAGAGAGAGAGAGAGACAGCGATAGAGAGAGAAAGGGAGAGAGAGAGAGACAGCGATAGAGAGAGAGAGAGAAAGGGAGAGAGAGAGAGAGAGAGAGAGAGTGAAGGGGCAATGTCACCATATCTAATACACTGTGACTCAACTCACACCAGCAAAAAAATAGGAGCCTTTAATCTGTATATTTGCTCGATTGTTGTCTCCACTTACAGGGAAGGATTTGATAGTCCACAGCACCACGTTTTTCTCTGGGACATATTTGGCACTGCCTGTGCTAGTCTTAAATTTGGGCGAGTCTGCATCACTGGGCACAGGCACCCGTATCTCCACGTTATTGGCCACAGACTGCTTCTTGAACTGACCTTTAGCCTTCGGAATCAAAAAAAAAGAGAGAACTGATGAAACTAAACTGATGAAAACAAATGCATAGAACCATACATTAAAGTTCAAATTACACTCTGATTTTTCTGCATATTCTACGGTAAATTACTTTCTAGGGTAAAGTATTGCAGTGTATCTTTTCCTGTACAGCGCATTGTATTGCATTGTTGTATGAAATGCGCTATACAAATAAAGTTTGATTTGATTAAAGCGTGTCATTACCTTGACCATGATTTCCACTCTGCTGTGTGAGAACTTCTCAATGACAGACGTAATCCATATCAGTGGCTTTACCTGTGGGGGACAGAACTCAGTTACTTTAGCTGCCAGTTCATTCAGATGTCAGCTGGAATGCAACACAAACGCAGTAGGCTTACAATATAGTTGCAACGAAGACATCAAGATTCACTAATTAAGAGTGGGAGAGAGGTAAGGGGAGGAAGGTAGGTAGATAGCTACACTATATGAGTCAATATGAATACTGGCTTGATCACAGGTGTGAATAAGGACACAATTGAACTGATGAATATCTGTCCACCATCTGCATTTATCCACCCCAGTACCCAGAGTTTACATTCTGGGGAATATTAATTTACAGTGTAGGTTGATATGTGTGATTTGTGTGCTGTATGTGCTGTTTGGATGTATTGATGTTATTACATTTACATTTACGGTATTTAGCAGACGCCTTTATCCAAAGCGACTTACAACAAATACATTTGTTTAAGTAAGTGAATCATCTATCCATCAGTCATCATAAGACAAAGTAATCAATGCTCACACCAGGGGCCATAGGCAGTCACAATGCTAGAAGAAGGAAAAATTATGTTTTTTTTATTTTTTTTATTATTAAATTATTTGATTAAATAATTTTTTAAATCAGGAGAGAAACTTGTACAGGGGGGTAGTGGGGATGAAGAGGTCTTTAGGAGGGACCGTTAAGATTAAGTTATTATTGTTGCCTGTACTGACAGTTACCTTCTAATTGCCGCCCGTATGGGATTAATAAAGTTGTGTTGAGATGAACTGAATTGACTCACATGAGTGTTGATGCGGTAGGACATGAGCTCCGACTCCCCGTCGGGAGGGATGAAGGAGATGGTGCGGTCACTTTCAAAACGCGAGAGGCGGACGCACTGGTGAAATTTGACGTCCTCCATCGATACAGTCTTCCCCTTGTCTCCTGAGCACACCCACAAACACGTACACAATCAGAAGTCAATACTCAGCAAACGTTTGTGTGTGAGGTTGTGCGTGTGTGTGTGCGTGTGTACAATATGAGTATATGTGTGTTGTACGTACGTCCAGTGAGGGCGAAGAGCACCCTGTCGTTGAGGCCCAGTCTGAGCTCAGGCATGCCAGACAGCATGGTCTTCAGCTTGATGCTGCCAACGATGTCACTGCTCATCATGATGCCATTGGCATTCACCTGGGAACAACACACACCTCAATAAAGCAGATCTGATTGATGAAGATGAAGATGACGATGACCAGCGTCGTAGCGATAATGTTCATATAAATGGTCCGACATCATACAGGAATGTATAATTTAGAGGTCATTCAGAGGTGAATACTTGCTTGATCACGGTTGTGTGAATGAGGACACAATGGAACTGATAAGACTCTGTCTCCGGTCTCCATTTATGGAACCCAGGCCAAGGTCATTATGTCACGCGACTCACCAGCATGTTAATGGACTCTATGACATCGATGAAGACCTCGTTCTTCTTGTACTTGATGCCCTCTGACCTCCAGGACACAGCGTTGGTGACGGTGGTGGGCACCTTGGTCTTCGTCACCTCCAGTTTGTTGCCCTCCTGGGTGATGTATCTGCAGGGTCATGAAAATAGTTTATATCCCAGTCTGACGTTCCACAAAACAGTTCCAGGTGTTTAGAGTTTTGGATCTGTCAGATCTGTCAGGTCTGACTGATAAAGAAGTATATTTGTATTCCTGCAAGTCTGTGGTCTGTGTGTTATTTGTGTGTTATTTGTGTGTGTGTGTGTGTGTGTGTGTGTGTGTGTGTGTGTTATTTGTGTATGTGTGTGTGTGTGTGTGTGTGTTATTTGTGTGTGTGTGTGTGTGTGTGTGTGCGTGTGTGTGTGTGTGTGTGTGTGTGTGTGTGTGTGTCTCACTCTTGCAGGATCTTGCTGTCTGTAGTCTGAGGGAAGCCAAAGTCCATCAGTTCATCCAGCAGCTCATAGACCACAACAAAGTTATCCTGGATGCTCTCCTCCTCGAGCTCGGAGAAGTACTGAGTGAACACCTGAAAACAACACACAACTATCGTTACGCTGCATTCACGACACGTCGGAAACTCACAACCTCCGAGTTAAAGTTAACGTAAGTTATGCAGGTAGATCTGTCCGTCGGTTGACTCTGATACTCCCCCAGTGGGGAACTCGGGTATCGTCTGTCTACACTGAGTTTCCAACTTGGAAAACTCAAGTGTAGGTCTGACATGACATGAATGCAGCATTAGTTCCAGCACACACCTGCTGATCCCTGTTCTTATCACCAACTAAAGAATGACATTTTGACATGAATACATTATATGAAATATATAATTAATAATATCGTATATATATAATATATTATATATTATATGAAATAACGTTTTGTTTTATCACTGACTCACCTCAACCAATTTATAAAGGAAGGCATAAACCAGAGAGGCATTGGAGTTCTTGTTGGTGGTGGCCACCACTGTAAGAGCATCAAGTCAAGGCTACACCTCACTAGGTCACGTACAGGTAGAATAGAAACAGAAACACTAGAACAGAAATGACCACAACCCATAATACGGATGAGAGCAGAGCCTTCTCTCAATCGAAGTAGAAGGATCTTGATGTGAGCGGATGGGTCCGTACTGCACAAATTCATGGCGTAGCACACTAATGCGCTTACCACGTAATCGCAAGATTCCTGGTTAGATTCCGACCCTCGACCTATCTTGCATGTCATCCCTCCTCTCTCTCCCATCCTTCCTGTCAATCTCTACTGTCTCTATCCCAATAAAAAGCAGAAATGCCCTAAAAACATATATATAAAAAAAAAATAATAATAATTTCATGCCTATTCTACGTCATGCTTTGAGAAACGTCTTATGAGAAAAGTGAATGTGTTATTCACATACGACATAAAATCAATAATTCAACCGTAAAACTTGAGATTTCAGATAAACACATTTGCCTATTTTGTCGTCACTCCTAACTCATTCTGGGAAAGGATACGGTAAAGGTTGCTGTGCTTGATCCACATGAAGTGAACGTGGCCGTGGGCCATGATTGGACAGATAAGCCCCTCCTCTTCCTGTTGCATGAGTAAAGGCAGGAAGTGGTCTATCTCCGCCATATCCACGTCCCCCTTGTAGTTCCGACATATCAGCACCTAAAGGGCAAGAACGGAAACAACGCATCATAAGGTCAGGGGTCATACTAGTCAGGGGGTGAAACAACGCATCATATGGTCAGGGGTCATACTAGTCAGGGGGTGAAACAACGCATCATATGGTCAGGGGTCATATACTAGTCAGGGGGTGAAAGGCAGTCTATGGCGGTCATGGAAGGTCATGGAAGGTCATGTAGAATGAAATAGAGTAGAGACAGGCAACATTTGGACCCTACAAGGATCTTCACCAGGTCGAAATGTTGTTTTGTTTATAAATAAAGGTACCTGGTGGGGCATGTGAGCGTGCAGACTCTGCTACTTACTTCTTTTGGCCCTGCACCCCACCAAAGAATGTGTGCTTTGATCACACTTCACTAGGTCACATACAGGTAGGATAGAAATAGATACACTAGAACAGAAATGACCACAACCCACAATACGGATTAGAGCAGAGCCTTCTCTCAATCGAAGTAGAAGGATCTAGATGTGAGTGGAGGGGTGTCATAATAAATGTCATGTTTCATGTAAATGGATACATGTACATACATTATATCTCTAAGGAATTATACATGAAGGCATGTACTTTTACATTTACATTTATGGCATTTAGCAGACGCCTTTATCCAAAGCAACTTACAACAATACATTTGTTTAAGTAAGTGAATCATCTATCCAACAGTCATCATAAGACAAAGTAATCATTGCTCACACCAGGGACCATTGGCAGTCGTAATGCCCGTAGGCTATTTATTTATTTATTTTTGTCCTGTACAGTACAGGCTTGACCAGAGACGGTGGAAACCGGCTTGACGATACTGACATCCTTAACAGATCAGATGGCTTAGACAAGACTTAGCAGCTACTGTAGACCAACCTGATGCACACAAATATTTACCCAAAGGCTAGTGCCAAGCTACAAGTTGACTGGCTGAGGATGTTATTGTGGCAGGACTGTGTACCAGTTTCCTTATAGAGCGACATCTTGTATTTGGGCCACCTGACACCGCATTCTCCTTCCCCTCCCATGGTGCTTTTGTGTAGAGATGAAACCTTTGGGCCTCAAGTTACACCACATCCCTGGCCTGCAATCATCAGCTCTTACCAACGTGCTGCACATACGTATCATTTCTGCATACATTTATCATGCTGCTTTGAGATATATCTCAAATTCAAGCTACAGGATTCATCACTGCACATTGTCCAGTCTGGTCGGATGGTCTTCACTTGCTATGCGTAGGATGCAGCACTGGTATATTTTAATGTATAAGGCCATTCTAGGCAGGTTACCCACGTACATAAGCTCTAAGTTCGTATTTGTACAAAACACTTAGAATCTTAGATCTAATAATTGGCTACGCTTAAAGGCGCCACCTGTGCGGACTGAGGCTGGAAAAAGGAGTCTATTTTATTACGGCCCCTTGGTCTTGGAATGACCTGCAGGCCAGACTTAATCTAGACTCCCTCATCTCCCTAACCAGTTTTAAACAAACGCTAACAAACTGCTCCTGCTACAATGCATAACAATTTGTCATGTCTTGATGCCTACTTGTCTGCATGTGTTACACAGTATTTGTGTATACAACCTTTTCCGTACATGCGTGGATAGTAGCTTTTACTTTGTATTATATTGTATCATATTGTATGTATTGTATTGTATATTATTGTCATGTAAACGACGTGTAACTTTGCTGCCTTCTTAGCCAGGTCTCCCTTGCAAAAGAGATTTTGTCTCAATGGGGTTTTTATCCTGGTTAAATAAAGGTTAAATAAAAAATAAATAAATTGAACATGCTAAAAACAAAATGGCATATACTATATTAAAAACATGTAGTATGCACACATTCATGTAATAGTACGTTTCTAATGCACTGTCTACAAAATGACAGTTGGTTGGGTTGACTCACCAATCACTTTCCCTTTCAGAGGTTATGTGTTCGCCTGTTTCTGTCTGTTTTCTATCTCAGATATGTCAGAGGTTATGTGTTCGCCTGTTTCTGTCTGTTTTCTATCTCAGATATGTCAGAGGTTATGTGTTCGCCTGTTTCTGTCTGTTTTCTATCTCACATATGTCAGAGGTTATGTGTTCGCCTGTTTCTGTCTGTTTCTATCTCAGATATGTCAGAGGTTATGTGTTCGCCTGTTTCTGTCTGTTTTCTATCTCAGATATGTCAGAGGTTATGTGTTCGCCTGTTTCTGTCTGTTTCTATCTCAGATATGTCAGAGGTTATGTGTTCGCCTGTTTCTGTCTGTTTTCTATCTCAGATATGTCAGAGGTTATGTGTTCGCCTGTTTCTGTCTGTTTTCTATCTCAGATATGTCAGAGGTTATGTGTTCGCCTGTTTCTGTCTGTTTTCTATCTCAGATATGTCAGAGGTTATGTGTTCGCCTGTTTCTGTTTTCTATCTCAGATATGTCAGAGGTTATGTGTTCGCCTGTTTCTGTCTGTTTTCTATCTCAGATATGTCAGAGGTTATGTGTTCGCCTGTTTCTGTTTTCTATCTCAGATATGTCAGAGGTTATGTGTTCGCCTGTTTCTGTCTGTTTTCTATCTCAGATATGTCAGAGGTTATGTGTTCGCCTGTTTCTGTTTTCTATCTCAGATATGTCAGAGGTTATGTGTTCGCCTGTTTCTGTCTGTTTTCTATCTCAGATATGTCAGAGGTTATGTGTTCGCCTGTTTCTGTCTGTTTTCTATCTCAGATATTTCAGGTACATGAATGCAGACAAGTTTTTCCATGTCTCCGGAAGTGACTTAATTGTGCATGAATGAGGCTGTCCCAAGTTACTTATTAATTATTTTTTTTAACGACACTGGATATCTATTAATGTTTTACAGTTTAAATCAATAACGTTTGAAAACACGAACAAAATCCCAACCAACAGAGAATAAAACGGTCGAATTAAGACAACTGTCGTTGCAACAATGTTCGCAATCAGCGAACTGGTCTTACCTTTCCTTTCAAATCCAGCACGAATATAGCGGAGGCAGACATTGTAACTGTTTTGAAAAGCTCAGTCTGCAAATCAAACAACTAGGCTACTGCAAACTTCGATTAAGTTACAATAAATCTTTACAACTTCTAAGCTTTTTGTTTCGCCATTAAAGTTTCCTAATTATCTAAAAAGGTGCTCATGTATTCAACGGTTCCTTTTCCTGGAGATGTCGTGAACCGACGTCACCGGCCTCCAGGTAAAACATTTACAGGCTTCGCACTCACCTGTATGGGGAAGTTAGTGTGTTGCTCCAAACCTCCAGGAGATGGCGCTACCGATTCATTATTGAGCACAGGCATTATAATGCCATGGCAAAGAAACTATTAGTAGGCCTATTTATTTAAAAAGAATTCAAAAGCCTCCAAAACAATATTACAATGTCAATATAGAACATTAAATATATTTATTTTTTAATTGTATTAAATTTATGTCACTCTCTTTGCTTTCTCAGTTCTCTGGTGATGATACAACACTTATTATATGTCTGTGTGAATAACTGCCTGGTAAATTCCACGTAAAAGACTAATTGAACATTGACCATCATAGTCAATCGAGTTATTTTAACTTAACTTAAATGCATTAGATGCATTGATGTACACCTAACAAGCAATAAAGAAACTCATCCCCAGAACATATCAAACTCCCCTTAATGTTAATTGAGCTGATGCACTGTGGAGTTGACCAGCATTAATCTTGTGACAGTAAACTTTGCTTCTTTAAATATTTTAAATCTTTTAAATGTTGAATATTTACATGTTTTAAAGTTGATAAAGCGCTGTTTATAGCTCCGAAGCCACTTTTTTCTGTTGTCATATTACAAACACACACGTTTCTACAAATCACTGTCAAACCCAAACACAGTTACATGCAAAATGATCAGACCAAATTATCTTGTCAACACTATTTATTTCAAAACCTTTGCATTTGGGGCTACCACCCATTATCTACACATCTTTACTAAACCTTTTACCCTTAATGGAGACCCAGAGGATAGGCCTATAGAGGTCAGCAGACACACAAATGACTGTCATGTGCTTCTGTCATGCAGCTTCTTAATCCTTGCAACCCCCTCTCCTCTAGATCCTCCTTCCTCTCTGTCTGGCTCCTATCAAGCCCTAAAGAAAGGTCATGATCAAACAATAAAACCTCACTGCAGATGACATCTACGGGAGAGTGAGACTTGAGTCAATCTTTGCCTATGTCTCACTCCCTTTGTCCCTATACCGATACTGCATCCTATTTATTCTGCTTATAATGCTACTGCTAATTCATATACTGCACTACTTATACTATACTTGTACTCTGCACAATGACAATAAAGTTGAATCTAATCTAATCTAATATTTGCGTTAGATTCAAGTATAGACTACAGATGTGCAGTATCTAAGAACAGAGCCATAAACTGGGTAGAAACGCCTTCGTGAAACAAATATGCTACATTCACAAAGGTTAATATATCAATAAACAAAGTCGGATGTGGACTGATGACCATTTCTTTATCTTTAAGTCCCGCGCAGCGTTTGTTTTACCCTTTTACAGTGCAGCAACTGGAGTCATGGCTACCAGACACCCACAACTTGACCCACTTATAGACAAATGTGTTATGTGAAGTATGTGAAGTTGACGTTTCAGCATCCTCTCATGAATGAAGCAGGGGCAACAGGAAGAGGGGAAAGAGCTGTAAACATCAACATTAGGCCTTTGCCCCCCACCATTTGGACCGATACCCCCCCCCCCCCCCCCCCCTCCTCCCCCCCATTGAGAATGTTAGTACAAGGTACATGGATATCCATTTGTTTGGTGTAGCAATGACTCAATGTATGTCCTCCAGAAACTGGTTTTAGTGTCTGGCTGTGGGAGTCAGGCTGAGACAGACCATCACTGCTGTTACTTTCTTATCAGCAGTACAGTCAGCGCTCTGTTTGGTAACCTGGCTGGGGAACTATCCACTTCCCTTTGTCATCTCCCTGGACACTCCCTGCGCCTGTGACTCAGGGTGGTGTGAGCCTCGGCACCGCCCCTTTTGTGACAATACTGACCAATGGGAGACGGCGGAATGGCAATATGCTAATCGGGAGGTGAGGAGGAGATACTGGAGGTAGTGTTGTCTAGATACCCGCCCCCCCCCCCTTCCCCCATCCCCCATCCCCCATCCCCCATGGGTGCAGGGATAAATTGTCACCTGGGTTTCAAGTGTGTATCTATAGCACTAAGGACATAGCACTGTGTGGCACTCAGCTAATTTGAATGGTCATAAATAAAGGCGTCTGTCAACACCAATGCTGACAGAAGTGGAAAGGCCTGTATAACTTCCATCGTACATTGAAATTTCATCCTGCTGTACCTACAGGTGTAATTTGACCTACTACTATCACCATGGCCATAACAATATCAATTACAATGGCAATGGCAATATCAATTACGGGCAAAACTGCAAGTAGAAGCCCATGGGTCAGGAAATTGAAGTCATATGAAAGGCCTGATCCTCAGCAAAAGTGTCCAAAGTGAATAGGTCTTTTGCTGGTATTTTGTAAAGGTTGCAGGTATTTCAGACTTTGCAGGTACAGTGTGTCAGGAAGCGACTGAAATACCATTCGAATGATGCAGTGGTGATGGTGCTAGTATTTGCTCACATGTGACTGTTTGGGCAACCGCTCCTTTAGTTAGAGAATGTAGTTCCTGTTTCCAGTCTAGCAGCATACCAATAACCTGGTGTTAATGGTTGATCGCATCAGCACAGGCTGCCCTTGAAGAGTGATGTCAGAGCTGGGACACGCCACCGGAACTTCCTGAACACTCACTGCACTTCCTGAAGAATGCCACCGACCTCACCTATCTGTATATCCCTCCTCCTCCCTGGAGTTGATGTTACAGAGGTGACATACTAACTGTAGTCTCAACATGTAGGGCGATATATATGATTAAAGTAGGCCTCTACGTTGATGACTCAAGAAGGAGCATATCTTTCTCTCTACTAAACTGAGAAGAAAATACTAATTATAATGATAATTTAGAACATTATTGTGGTTTTCATGATACAAGAATAATCTCAAAGTGCATAAAATAGAATAGAATAGAAGAATACATATATATATATATAAATATATATATTTAAAATGCCCAACAGTCCTCAGATTGTCAGGAAGAAGTTCCAATGGTGTGGTGCTTTAAATGTCATTTACATTTGAAATGTTTTAATTGTCATTGAAAGCTTTGACACATTGGTCAGAGTTTGTGTTGGGTGCTACCAGGAGGCAAGATAGTCTTGGGAGGAGGAATCTCGGGTCAAAGGAGGCTACTCTCCATAGTTTAGCATTTCGTAATTGGAGAGGTAGCAATGATCCAAGCCCTTGTGTGTTATCTACTGTGTATACAGATGCATTCTCTCTCCTGTCTGGGAAACGTTTCAGGTTTTCGAGTCGAGTTTGAGTGGTTTTGCTTTCTAGAGAGAAGCAGTCTCTTTGTACAACAGGAATAACTGGACTCCTCTGTATTGCCCATTAACAGCCCCCCAGTCTTGTATCCTCTGCTCAGTAAAACTAAACTGTGTTTTTTCCCCCAAAATCTTCTCCCGAATGTCAAATGTCAGTCACTCAAGTTCTGTGAGTGTACAGGCAACATTAAACCACCTACTCTAAATGAAAGACACTGTTATACCATACCTCTCATTTGAATAGAGGGCTATACTCATTACCTAGACTAAATGTAACATGCTAGTAGTATATGTGCCTCTTCGCTTTCCAATTCCAATTCCAATTCCAATTCCCACTCCAATTCCAATTCCCACTCCAATTCCAATTCCCATTCCAATTCCAATTCCCAAATCACTTATGCCTTAGGACTGGAATAACTGGACTTTTCAGTACCACCCCGGAATTCACTGTTTTACACTCTTCTCAATGACGCTGAATCGTGCGTTTTTTCCGACTATTCTCGCCAACATCACCGTATGAAGTTCTCCACCCTTAAAGGTGCAGTATGTAGATGTTTTAGCTTTAAATGGCGCTAAATGGCCATGATAAACCTGTAGACCATCAATGAATGAGGTCACGCAAAGCATATTCCCCATTATCTGAACCCACTCTCTCTTACTCATGCATGATTCATGGCGGAGCGGTGATGGAGTATATTGTGTATGGAGAGACCCCATCATTAGAGATGAATTATGGATAAGGTTATAAGATGAGGCTGGTGCATGTGGTCTGTCTGGGTGTGTCCCTCCACTAGGCTAAGCCATCTGGACGGCATTCTAGAACTCATCTCTGTGTGTGTGTGTGTGTGTGTGTGTGTGTGTGTGTGTGTGTGTGTGTGTGTGTGTGTGTGTGTGACGTTGCATGTGTTAAGCTAAGCCATCTGGACGGCATTCTAGAACTCATCTCTGTGTGTTTGTGTGTGTATGTCGTTGCATGTGTGTGTATGTCGTTGCGTGTGTGTGTGTGTGTGTGTGTGTGTGTGTGTCTGTGTGTGTGTGTGTGTGTGTGTGTGTGTGTGTGTAATGTCACGTTTGCCTTATCCATGGTGTCACTTTAGCCGATGCCATTCATCCGTGTTCCTTCGCCTGTTCTTCCCAAATTCTCCTCACATGTTTGCAGCTGTCTGGAAATCCAGTTATATAGTTTGTGTGAATTTACCGCTTGCTTAGAAACGTTCGCTTCGAAAAGAAATCCTACCACATTCGTCACATTTTCCATTGCATGAGTCACATACACACTGATCCGACACAAATGAAACCCTCAGTGCAAACTGGAAATCTATTTCCCTTTGAACGGAGCAAAGTGCATGGGAGGGGAGGCAATTTGGTCGGTTCCCAAAGAGCCACTTAAAAAGAGAACATGAAACGCTACAATGTGCACATTCATCAGTCTGCACTGTAATTGCCCTAAATAGCCGTTTGACTACCCTGTAATGCAGAGGGTAGTTTCTCCAGTTTGAGGCTTTTAGGGGCGGAGGTTACATTGTACATAATCTGCACTACTTGGCTCGCTGGCTTCAGATGATGGGCCGTGGAGTTTTAGGGTTAGCCGATTCTCTTTTTCCGAGGAGGAACTTCACAGTTCAATGAAATTTAACAATGGCAATGAACAATGAAGTTAGTTATTACTAACTGTATTATTCTTAAGGTAAAAGGTGACTTCCACGCCTTTGACAGGGAATGGGTCGGTGAGAACCAGAGCACGAGCTCGTGTAGAACAAAAGAGTGCCAGTCCCAACCCCTGACCCAGTGAATGACACAGTGAATATTCTAGTGGAATTCGATCAAGTGAGAACTAAGACATACGATTGTGTTTTAATTGGCTTAGGCACCAGCCTGTTGGCGTTCGGTCCATGTCATGAGACCTTGACACGTGATAACAAATCTGGACTCACACTGGTGGGAGAGAGGGACGAAGGCAGTTGGAGGCTGAATCCAGTATAGAACACACAAATAACAAGGTAATCTAATCAGAGGTCCCGTTATCTAAGACTTGCGTGAACATGGCTCACTGAGTGGACGGGACACAAAGTCAAGTTCAGTTTGTTTTTTTCCTCAGGATGACCCGACCAAATGACGCTGTGGCGTTATGACGACGTGAAAAAAAAGATGAAGACACATGACACAAATAGCTCAAAATTTAAGTTTCTTTTATTTAACAAAAAAACACAAACACACAAACTGAACAAAATACACGTTGGACAGGGACAGGGAATCGACAGGAAGAGCAATTCGCATGTACAGTAACAGACAAGCAGACTGCTTTTTGTGCTCGGTCCTGTCGACCTGTACTCCATTACACCTGTCACATGACACTGGGCAAAAGGGCGTCTGATTCTATAAAACACAATGTCATTCAGCTATGAGTGAAAATAACAACGACAGAGGATACAGGTGTAACAGGAGCTGCGTCCGCCATTGTTTTAACTGTACTGGCGAGACGCGCACCGGCCCTTTAAATGAGTGTACCAGCGACAGTGACCCAAGCAGGTATCTATGGACGTCATATACACAGCAGAGATGACGATGATTCGAGGGAATCTGATTGAATGTTGAACATGACTTAGAAGAAATTACAGTAAGGGGTTCAGGAAAACATAGTCCAATCAAGACATTAATATATATAGAAATAAATAAATGAATCTGCAATATGTACAACAACATTTGTGGTTTAAAATGTACAGAACAGAACACCACAGCAGATTGGGAGTGAGCATTTACAATATATACAAACTATTTACACATTCTCATAAGTAATCATTCATTATGTCACATCAAGGTATAACGTCATCACACATTTTTGCATTTGTCTTCAGCAACCCACCCAAGAACATCAAAAAGGAAATTTAAAGTGTTTTCTTCATTGGTTGACTCTTCTGAACATGAAGCAGCATAGCTACAGTACAGTATATATATATATAACATAGTTATAACGTATCTACAACATTCTCCCGACAATCTCTACGCGATAGCCTTGAGCTTATCTTAAATATCGGTCACAAAAGGAACAACGCTCAATCAATATATCGATCAATCAGTATATTGATTTCAATGTAACCTGTTGTTTGGTGCACACAATTAGCGTTTGCCTAGCTTGACCAGATCCCAAGTTCACGTATGGTATAGTCCACTGACATTTAAACAAACTGATAAAATCGAACAAAGCCACAACCAGACAGAAGGCATTCAGAGTCAGATAGAACATCTGAACCTAAGAATAAGTTTGATTGGAAAGACAATAGCTAGCAATAAGACAATAGCTAGCAATAAGACAATAGCTAGCAGTAAGGCAATAGCTAGCAGATGCTGTATAAGGCAATAAATCACTGTCTGGGGAAGGTTGAAAAGTTTGAGGAGTAGGAATGCCTACTTTGAGCTCAAAGGAGAGATACATACTGTAGTTGGAATAATTGAATGATGAAGGTCATAAGGAGTTTGGTTTGTTTGGTTTGTCTACCTACCATATAGTACAATGTCCCTTTGGGAAATCCACATGGTAAGTTGTGCCAATATTTGGTGCCAAAGTGCTCCAAGCATGTGCATGCCGCCCTATAAGCTGATTAGCCTATCAGGAAGTCTCAATGCTCACTGGTTATGTCCACTCCATAAACATACATATAACATGGCATTCAATACATGTCAGTAAGCCAGACGATTTGCAGCAAACGGTCTTCATTCCGTGCAAAGGCTGTTAGGCTCAGGAAAAAAAAGTACAGTTGAGTAGAATAAAAACTGAACTCAGAATCAAATGAGTTTGGAGATAAACGTAAAAATAGTGCACAGCACAATCAAAACTGTGAAAACTCAAATGTTTCACAGTAAGAAGCTAAATAGAGAAACATATACAAAACAATTGCTAAGTGATATTTAACAAAAAGAACATTTCGGAGTTTAAGCTGTGTTAGATGGTTGTCTTCACGTAAGGATCAGGTTCAGTAATTGGCTGATCCTTCAATGTGTCAAAGGGTCAAAGAACCCTCCCCCGCTGTCATCTTTACTGCAGGGCTCTTGCTAACAGGTAAGAAATTAAGGAGGATACACTTCAACTGCATCTGTCCTTCAGGCTGTCGTCATTTTGATGTCAGACAAAATGGCTTCCATAGGTTTCTTCAGCGGTGTGGTCCCTTACACTGATAAATGTACGAGACCACAACCGACATACATGCGAAAGATGGCTTTCTTCTTCAAGTCGTCAAGGTTCCGTTCGATTTTTCTTTTTTTTTTTTCGTTTCCACGGAAACAGAGTTTTCTTTCTTTTTGGAGTTTTTTTTTTTTTTTCCTTCTTCGTCTTGGACGGCACAGTGTTGAGGTCAGAACGAAACGGAAACTGCACAATGAGATCATAGGAGAGGAAGGGGTGTTTCAGCAGCAACAGCAGCATCAGGGATAACAAATGACCTTTGTTTCGTCACCTTTTTGATTAAAAAATAATTAATAATAATCTCTTCAAATATGATTCTTGACTTCTTCTTCTTCATCTCCGGGTCACGGCATGTCTTCATCCAGACTCACCATCTGTCTCTGTGGGGAATATAAAAAATAAATTAAAAAAAAGGTCAACAAAAGGTCACGCAACACCCAAGACTGTGTTAGCCCACTGAAGTGAAGCTTAGGCATTAGCTTGGAGAGCTAGCAAAAGCATTCAGGTGGTACTAGCGTGTGTTATTCATCACCCAAGCATGCTTAAGTAAACACCAGCAAACCGCAATACATCACTTAGCTAGCAACAGCTCACAAAGCAGAAAACCAGGACACCTTTAGAATGTAGCAGTGACAGTGATGGTATAGCATTCATTACGTCATTATGTCGATATGTAAACATACCTCGGGGTAGACATAGCCGTCCTGGCTGTTTCTACAGATGTGCACCTCGTCCTCCGTGGTCTTCTGGTACACCGGGTTGTCAAAGTGGATGGTGTTGGTGTTCTTCAGACGCCAGTGTCTCCATAGCAACACGGCGCCGAACAGCGCCAGGCACATCGTCACTACGGGAAGAGAGAAGGTTCAGATGTCAGTGGTTCATACAGTACAACAGACATTTATTTTACAATGTAGCATATGGATATGTTCATAAAGAGGGCTGTGGAGAGGGGTTAGACATGTATACTCACCGATGGGCAGTACAATGTACAGAGTAGCAGGGTGTGAAGACTCTGCCTCTTTGGGCATGGCAACGTATTCGTTATTGGCTGAATGAGAGAAGGAAAATATTTCAATTAACCAATTAACCATTTTCTTCCCAGCTAAGGTATTAGGGTTCAGATCCTACTCGGGCAAGGATTTGATAAATAGTTAACAGTGCTGTTAGTCCCCCACATGTGTATGGGAAGGGATCATAATGATCGTCTCTGAAGGCAGAGTCCACCACTGATGTGTTACCTTCAGCCGTGGCCACACGTTCCTGTGGTCCCTGGGTGGTGGCGGTAAGGCCAGGGTCCTGAGGCTGGATGCGAGGGTTAGAGGTTGTTCTTGCAGGAGCTTTGGCTGTGGTGGTTGTAGTTGTGGGGGTGGTGATACGGGCTGGCAGTCTTGCTGTGGGCTTGGTCGCAGGTCTGGGGGGGAGCGGGGCTGCAGTTTTGGGTCCGACGGGAGAGACTGGGGCTGTTAGGAGAAGAGGAAGGGGAAAGGTCAAACACACCGCAGGTCAAAGGTCAGATACCGTACAGCAGTGCCCCTAGCTAGACAGACATTACACATTGGCTGCATCTCAATAGTTTAAAATGGCTTCCTTTCCTTGTCCTCTTGTCCTCAATTACCACTGATCTAAGTGAACTATGTGTGCCCTATCAGAGTAAGACAGTACACTGAATCAACATGGAGCTAGATTCGGTGTTGATGGTGGTGGAAGACTGTCTGACAGAGGACACACGTACCTAGTATACACTTCCTCATGTCTGGGCCCAAGGTCATGTCATCAGGGCAGGCACAGGTGTACTTGGGGGATTGTTGGTTGATCAGGGGCGCAGGCAGACACAGGAACTCACAACCACCGTTTATACTGTTTCCCTCTCGACACCAGTTCTTCCCTATGAGAGAGAGAGAGAAAGAGAGAGAGAGAGAGAGAGAGAGAGAGAGAGAGAGAGAGAGAGAGAGAGAGAGAGAGAGGCATTAGACCTCCTGACACATTTTTCCCCTACTAAATACAGTCGCTCATTAAACAGCTGTTTGAGAGTGTTGTGTTAACACTGTGCAGTTGCCATACCGATGGGCTGCTTGTGGTTGTGGTACAGCACAATGTCCTCCGGCTGGACCAGGTGAGCCACCAGTTCCGTGATGTCATTTCCTGTCAGGCGGTTGGCGCTCATGATCGCTTTCCTGTTGCCGTCAGTCCAGAACACTCTCTCCTGTAAAACGAAAGCGGGGAAAACTAGGTTACCCAAAGTGGACCACTCATACAAAATCCATACGCAAAAAGGCCTCTGAAGTATCAGTCCTAAAGTGCATGCTTGACAGTTTTGACAGCTTTGGGCGTGTAAATCCCAATGGCCTAGATAGAAACAGCTCGCTCTCTTCTTTCAACACAGCCACGGAGTAGATTTTTGCTGAATAATACTCGAGCAGCTCTCGTGTGTAAGACTCTGAACCTGTTAATGCTGGATAAACCCTCCACAGTCAGGGTGGGGGGGACACGCCTGCTGCCAAGGGGCTCAGGGGTGAGGGCGTCTGGGGTTAGGTTCTGACCTTTACCCCCCTTTGGGTCTCCTCTGGGTCTTTTATAGGGATAGTTCACCCAAAAATGTCATACCCTCTCTTCACTTCACACGAAATGAACCATCAAATGCACAGTAATTTGCTCACGACCATGTTGCTGTATTTCTCACCTCAAAGACGGTCAGAGAGATGGGGTGTTCCAGCTTGTCCTCGTTGAAGATGAGAGTATGGCGGCCGCCGCCGTTGATGTCGATGCTGGAGAGGGTGTGCATCTTAGAGTCCACCCAGTACAACCTCTGGTTCACCATGTCTGTTCACGGGGGGAGAGAGAGAGAGAGCGCGAGAGAGAGCGAGCCCAGGGTTAGACACCAGATCAAATCCATGATTTTGTACACTGTCTTGCATGTCAACAAAAACGGTGTCTTACAGAGGGCTATTGTTGAGGCAGGAAATGCATTTAGTTACCAAGACCTACTGTATATGACCTACTGTATATGATTATGAGCTATTAGACACAATGGAAACATTAACATTGTAACGTTGGGTACTGTATGTTGCACTAGTTATTTACCCAGGGTGATGCCATTGGGCCATACGATGTTGTCTGTAACCAAGGCGACGCGGTCAGCTCCGTTCAGCCCACTTTTCTCAATCTTGGCCTCGGTGCCCCAGTCAGTCCAGTACATGAAGCTAGAGAGGACAAACAGACCCACAGACGTACAGTTAAACACCCACGTCTGAAACCCTCTGTAAAAACACAATTTGTCAAACTTTCTGAGAGGGACCTTCAACTGTTCCAATTGACAAGACAACTCTGTTGTGTCACACTTTTAACAACGCTTTCAGCAAGTTTCACATCCGGGCGTCAACCCCCTCACTCACTAGAGTGAGACATTAACACGTTTATAAAGGAAGGAGCTTACTTCCTTGCTGGGTCCACCACGATGCCCCTGGGCTTCTCCAGGCCGTCCTTGACCAGCGTCTTCCTCCGACTTCCGTCTGTGGTTGCCACGGAGATGGTGCTTTTCTCGCTGTCGGCCCAGTAGATGTTGCCATGGATCCAGTCGACGGCGATGCCCTCAACGGCCTCGATCTGGCTGTCAATCACTGTGCTGTGCTGGGAGGAGTTACCTGCCTCGTCCATCGGGGCACTGGGAGATGTAGCAAAGACAAACAGATATGACTTTCCTGCATCATGCAGTACGTAGACATTTTTCACACATACATGCACGCTCACGCTCACACGCACACACACACACAAATATACACCCACCCACCCATCCAAACACTTGACCCTCTCTCACCTGTAGATCTTTTTGTGGAGGAGATCAGACCAGAAGATCCTCTTCCCGAGCATGTCCATATCCAGCGCCACTACGTTCTTCAGCTGGGGGATGAGGCAGGTGTACTCCGCCCGGTCCAGCGTCATCTTCCTCACCTCGTGGCGGTTGGTGAACAACAGGTACGGCACGGTACCTGGAGGGGATACGTCACGTTCACACTGAGGTTACATCCAGCAGAGGAGAAAATTAACAGATACTCAAATCAGAAGCGCAGAGGTTTAGAAAGATCTAAAACAATGGATACTGATACATCGGCCCAATGGAGTCTAACTGACTCACATTGACTATTCCAAATTAGCCTCCAAACCATCTTCATGCTTTGATCGGAGTTAGATAAAGCAGGCTTTGCCTCATAACAAGGTCAAGTTCAATCCCATAGTGGTTTGGGGTGGTCCAGTGGTCCAGCACCACGGCCTACAGTGCACACATATGCCCATGTCGGCATGGGTTAGAATCCGGCCCACGCCCTGCTGACACACCCTCTCCTCCTTACTTTCCTATCTCTCTTCAAAGTTCAATCCCATAAACCCCTACCTACGTACCTTCAGCAGACTTGCAGGCCTTGGTCCTGGGGTCCAGTTCGTAACCTGCCAGACACTCACACTTGAAGCTGCCAGGCAGGTTGACACAGGTCTGGCTGCAGGTGTCAAGGTTGGCACACTCGTTAATGTCTGTCGGGGGTCAAAAAGGTCAGAGGTCAATGGTGAGAGACAGTTGACATTTTTGGGACAATTTCTAATTTTCTATTTTTAATTAATGTGTCTGTTATATTTATCCCATTAAGTCCCATTGAGATAGAATTATCTTTTCCAAGGGAGCACTGGCCAAGATGCAATATGGCTTAAATACATAACTGATTAAAAGAGTCAGCAACCAGCAACCAGCCTTGTAAACTACAGTGACTAGTGTTGCATTCAGAGTCATGCAAGCGTAAAAGCTTCACCTTCGCAGGTCTTCTTGTCCTCCTTCAGGTAGTATCCCGCACGGCAGGAGCAGCTGAAGCCGATCTTCAGGTCGTCACAGGTGTGAGAGCAGCCGCCATTATTGGTCAAACACTCGTTGGTCTCTGCAGAAATAGACACAAGAAGAAGAAGAAGAAGAAGAAGAAGAAGCCACCATTATCCTCTGTGTCCATGACGGTCTTTTTCCTTGTGGTGGATCAAAAACCAGTGACCTCACTCTCCAAAACCACTCATTATCCTGGCCAGTCAGACCGGGCTATTTGGCATGCTGTGACTCATCATATTTTCCTAGCTAGCGAGTTGTGGTCTCATCTTTTCCAGTGCTGGTATATATATGTTACTATATAACAAGCTTTTGGCCTATGAAGGCCTTTGTTCCAGTCCAGCCCAGCACTAACACAACCAGTTATAAATAATCAACTCATCATGGTTCTCCCGTCCCTCTGGACCACCGTGATTAATTGAATCAGGTTAGGCATTGTTAGTGTTGGCCTGGAACCAAAGCCTGCCCTGCACACCTCCCAGTAGGTTCTCCAGAACCGGAGTTGAGAACCCCCGGCGTGGAGAAAGCTCCGACTCACCACATTCTCTCCGAGGTTCGTCGGACCAGTCTCTGCAGTCCCGTTCTTCGTTGCAGACCTTCTCCATGGCGATACACTCGCCACTGCGACACTTGAACATGCTCGGGCCTTCACACAGACTCACTGAGGAGGGGAAGAGGTGACCATTAGATTCGTGTCATCATCTATCAGGATTTCCCGTGTGAATACAAGGCTGACGTCAAACATTGTTGGTAGCTCAGAGCGAGATTTCCGAGTGAGACTTATTAAGATTTTCTGTAGACATAAAATACTGATATTTAAAATTCTGCAACTCAAGAGAATGGAAATATATTGTATAAATTATATATTTATATATTTTATATATACAGTACCAGTACATATTCTGGTTTGTTTAACACTGTTTTGTTTACTACATAATTCCATGTGTGTTCCTTCATAGTTTTGATGTCTTCAATATTAATCTACAAGAAAAACCATTGAATGAGAAGGTGTGTCCAAACTTTTGACTGGTACTGTATATATAACATAATAATAATAATAATAATAATAATAATAATAATAATAATAATAATAATAATAATAATATAACATAATAATAATAATAAATAAATAATAATGATAACTAATAATAATAAACATAATCATAATCATAAATAGTAAGTAGTGAGACAGAGTGAGACTGACCGGTCACACATTCCAACTCATCACTGTGATCTCCGCAGTCAGACACGCGGTCACACTGACGGCTGCCATGGATACAGGAGCCATCCAGGCACTGGAACTCGTCTGGCCTGCAAGTCGCCACAGCTACGAGAGAGAGAGAGAGAGAGGGGGGGGGAGAAAGAGAGAGAGAGAGGGAGGGAGAGAGAGAGAGAGAGAGAGAGAGAGAGAGAGAGAAGAGAGAGAGAGAGAGAGAGAGAGAGAGAGTGACGGGAAAGAATGACGAAGGAATAGAAGGGTGGATGGGAAAAGAGAGAAGGGGCAGCAGGTTAGGAAAACAACAAAGAGACCGGAAATTAAATAGTCCTAAATCAGCCAGAGAGAGAGAAAGAGAGAGGGGGGGGAGAGGAGGGGGGGTGAGAGAGAGAGAGAGAGAGAGGCCGCGGTATCATCCCACTTACTGCAGTTGACCTCGTCCGACTGATCCTGACAGTCCACTCCCTTGTCACACCTCCACTTGCTGTGGATACACTCCCCGCTGCCACAGAGGAACTCGTGGATCCCGCAGGCCGGGCGGGTCTTGGCGTGGTGCCCGGGGCAGTTTTGGGGCCACTCGTCCGACCCGTCGGCGCAGTCCATGTCCCCGTCGCAGGCCCACAGGCGGGGCACGCACACGGTGTTGTTGCACTGGAAGGCGGCGGAGCTGCAGGTGGCGGCCGGGCAGGAGGCCTCGTCGGACCCGTCCGAACAGTCGCTGTCGTCGTCGCACACGAAGGAGACGGAGACGCACTGGCCGTTGGCGCAGCGGAACTCGTCCTGCGTGCATTCCTT
The DNA here is from genome assembly GCF_951799395.1 of Argentina silus. Classification (NCBI taxonomy): domain Eukaryota; kingdom Metazoa; phylum Chordata; class Actinopteri; order Argentiniformes; family Argentinidae; genus Argentina; species Argentina silus. Next base: position 12,452,551 of record NC_139676.1, read on the forward strand.
CATCGCTGAGGGGAGGAGAGAGGGAGAGGGAGAGAGAGGGGGAGAGAGAGGGGGAGAGATGGAGGGGGAGAGAGGGAGAGGGAGAGAGAGGGGAGGGAGAGAGAGGGAGAGAGGAAAGGATGGTTAAGAATAAAATAGTTTAGTTTTTTTAATGAATTAATGAATAGAGGGAGTAATGAATGGACAGATTAACGGATGAATGAATGGATTGCCTAAGCAAGCTAATGTGGCTAATGTGGCTAATGTGGCTAATGTATTGTAGTCTTACCACAACTCTGCTCGTCAGATTCATTGTCACAGTCAGCTTTACCATCACAGTGCCATCCTCCAGGTATACACTTGTTCATGCTACCGCCACAGTTAAACTCAGCGGGCAGACAGGTCTTGGCATCTGCAGAGAACACACAGAAGAGAGAGAGAGAAACAGGAAGACGATTATGCCACAGCATGAGTAAGTGAATGGCCAATCATGTGAAGCCATGTGCATATGGGCCAATCAACAGTAGAGATTTACAGACAAGTTGGCGGTGATGCTGGTAGTGGATATACAGTGTACAGTATAGTCACATGGTCACAGAGGGGGAAAGGAGGGGGAAAAGGAGGGGGAGAGGAGGGGGAAAGGAGGGGGAAAAAGGAGGGGAAAAGGAGAGGAAAAGGAGAGGAAAAGGAGAGGAAAAGGAGAGGAAAAGGAGAGGAAAAGGAGGGGAAAAGGAGGGGAAAAGGAGGGGGAAAAGGAGAGGAAAAGGAGGGGAAAAGGAGAGGAAAAGGAGAGGAAAAGGAGGGGAAAAGGAGGGGGGAAAGGAGAGGAAAGGGAGGGGTAAATAAGGGGGGGGGAAAGGAGGGGGAAAGGAGGGGGAAAAGGAGAGGAAAAGGAGAGGAAAAGGAGGGGGGAAAGGAGAGGAAAGGGAGGGGTAAATAAGGGGGGGGGGAAAGGAGAGGAAAAGGAGGGGGAAGAGGAGGGGGAAAGGAGGGGAAAAGGAGGGGGGAAAGGAGAGGAAAGGGAGGGGTAAATAAGGGGGGGGGGGAGAGGAAAGGGAGGGGTAAATAAGGGGGGGGGTCACTCACCACAAGCCGCTTGCAGTTCGTCACTTCCATCACCACAGTCGTCCCCCCCGTCACACACCCATTTGTTGGTGATGCACTTCCCGTTGCCACACTGAAACTGCCTCTCGTTGCACGTTACAGCATCTGGGAGGAGGAGATTAATACCTTTTAATCAGCGTGTTTTTTAATTGAACAGGCACTTTACAACACACACACACACACACACACACACACACACACACACACACAAAAACATTTTTCACAGAGAACAGGGAAATATTCGAGTACATGTTTGACACAGCATTCAAGCAGCCCCGTACAGATGAGAGAGGGGCTGATACGCGGTAGTAAGAAGGAGGTGTTTTAAATTAACGATTAACAAAGTCACATTCGGGCAACTTAATATTCAACAACACTTAACAACAAACGGTAATCATCTACTGTATGGCCATTGAGATTAGGATTATCGCTCGGCGTGTGAATGTCTCACCCGTTAAAGTGTGTTTAACTCCTCGGGGATTAGACATTACGATACGAGCCAAAGGCTTGTATTTGTGAGCAGTCGGACTGTCAGCAGTGGGACTGTGGCAGCCATTTTAGCTTGTCATGTCAATCAACGGCATGGCTGTCGCTTGGTAACCACCCCTCAGCTGTTTACACTCTGGAAACTGTTCTCTCCCATAGAGATGAACTTAAAACCAAACAAAATGAGTGTGATACAATGAAGGCCTGGACCAGACCGCGACACAAGCCGAAACTCCCCCACCCAGTTAAACTAGTATCATTGACGCATAAACATACAGCATCCGGTCACTTAAACAGCTTATGACCTGAATAGAGTTCATGACGAAGAATTCAAAACCCTTTTCCTCACATCTTCCTTCTGCCACAGCACTGTGGGAGGTTTAACAGGCAGACTACATTTGACCTCAAATTGACCACGGTTTATTTGGGGCCCCAGAGGTCGCAACCCCGTTAAAGTCATCCCGCAGACCAAAGGCAAGAGGGTCTCCACACCAAAGTGAGAGCTGACAGGTAGATGCTAATAACCTAGCTTTGGGACATATGATGCTCTGTGGGTCAACATAACCTAATTCCACTCTTTGCGTTGTCAAATTCGTCAGGCTATGAGCCACCATGAGTCAGTGCCCTGCTGTCCCTTTAAGACAATAGGCAGGGGAGGAGTTCAACAATCACACCACCAGTTGCTGATTGGCCCCAGAGTGACATTCCTCATAACAAGAGCCCCACAGAGCCCCACAGCGGGAGGCGGGGACTACCGGTCACAACACCAGGAAGTCTTTGAACCTAAGCTGCTGACAAATGTTGATGGTTGTAATAGTAACCACTAACATAACACCCCCCACCAGCAGCCGGTTCCAATACTGCTTGAGGAGGTTTCAAAAGATGGTGAGGCTTGCTCAATATTTGCCATGTCATGTTAGTTTCCCTCCTCTCAGAAAGATATCAAACACCATAAGGGGTGCGGTGTATCTTGTCTTGTGTGTTGCTATCATTGGCCTGATCAAATGGCTTGAGAAAAATGACCAGAACAACTCTGAAGAAGACCTGCTCCTTAAGTGAACCCTCTCCATCTTGGATCCCACACACACACACACACAGACACAGACACACAGACACAGACACACACACACACACACACACACACACACACACACACACACACACAGGACTGGTCAGGCGTGTGGCCAATGGGGTTTCCAGGGATAGAGTTTCCTTCGCGTCTTCCAGCTGTTCTTGGCGATCCATCTATGAGTCTCGCCCGGGACTTAGGGTGTCTCAAGTGCAAGTGAAAACGGAGATGCTGCCCCGGTCATGCACCCTGCCTCTCTCTCTCTTTCTCTCCTTTGCCCTATCCCCTCTCTCTCTCTCTCTCCTTTGCCCTATCCCCTCTCTCTCTCTCACACACTCTCCTTTTCCCCATCTTGCTCTTCTTTCCCCTCTCTCTTTCTCTCTCTCACTCTGTTGTCTCTATGAAACTCATCCGTTGAATCCAGATGTGAGACCAGAAGTGTGTCAAACACTGACCCTTGTTCACCTCCACACTCCCGACAGCGTGTTCTCTCTCTCTCTCTCTCTCTCTCTCTCTCTCTCTCTCTCTCTCTCTCTCTCTCTCTCTCTCTCTCTCTCTCTCTCTCTCTCTCTCTCTCTCTCTCTCTCTCTCTCTCTGAGCTGAGTGGAAACTGTAAACCCTTACAGACAATGTTTTAATTTCCTGTCAGCGCTAATCTGCAGCCTTGTATACAAATGGGGTCACAAGTCTCTCTCCAGAATACTCTACTCTCCTTATGGCCCTCTGACTAACCTACTTTAGAAGATAAAACTGTTAGTTTCCATCAACTCTTCACTGAACTGGCTGTAGGCCTTGACGTCATAAAATATACAGTCAAGGAGGAAACATTACCAGCCTTCTAAATGTGGAGCATTATCAAAGTTATCAAACAGGCAGGTTTGGGGTTAAATATTAACCAAGGAGCTGCTGGTAAAGAATGAACCACGCCATCGCAAACGTACCCATCTTGTGTGGTCCTCACTGCCATGTAAGTCGCTCTGGATAAAAGCGTCGGCTAAATGGCATATATTATGTTTTATCGACCAGCGGGACATGTGCTTGGCGAGAGGAGTTTGTTTGTTCTACTCTGTTTATAGTTGAACTAATAACTTCCATAAAACAGATGTTTGGTTCCTGTACGCCCAACCTCCATTGTGTTTGGCCTACTTGGCTACGGTCATACAAATCATCTTCTGTACCGAAGTATACTGTATGTACGCTTATAAGTATATAAGTATACTGTATGTACACTTATAAGTCACTTTATGGCCATTGTGTTTGTCTTTCAGGTGGCGACTAACCAAAGCAAACATAGAGTAGATAGAAGGGGACGTGCTCATTGTAATGCATGGAATGGAATGAGAAATGGAATGAGAAATGGAATGAGAAATGAGAAATGGAATGAGAAATGGAATGAGAAATGGTATCAAACACATCAAGCCTTCTTAGCCTAACCTCTGTAAGGAGAGGGCGCAGCTGACTACAGCGGCTGGACAGAGTCATAATGAAGTTGGCTGCATGCTTGTTACGGGCGTCCAATTTACTGTAAGTCTCTCTCTGTCCATTGTTGGCTTGCAACACACTCAAACGAGTGCTCACATTTGCTTGATCTAGCTCTGCAGCCCTGGTATGTAGGTGGAATGGGTGGCCACTTGAGATATGTTGAAAAACCACATCCTGACACGTTGGGGGTTTGTGTGTTTGTGTGTTTGTGTGTGCATGTGTGTGTGTGCATCAATTGATTATGTTTAACTGCTGAGAGACGGTCTCTTCCAGATGCTATTTATAATTACGTTTTGCTGTGCACAGACCGCCCACTTCAAGACAAATTGACCATGTAAGGCCATTCAATGCTGTGGCAACGGATGGGAGAGAAGATTAGGAATAGACTGCTGATCTACAGTATGAAAGGATAGACGTACTGCAAGACAATAACATTCTAATCCATACAGTCAACCGCTAGGCTATTATTGGACAAGATACAACGCCCATGACAATTTGTCATTTTGACATACTTACCGATCATGTATTTCTGCCTATGGCTAACACGCTCACACGCTCACACACACACACACACACACACACACACAGAAAGGTGTGTGTTTATTTATAATAATCTGTAGCTGTACCAGCTTCAGACTCTTCACGGCTTGCTTCACACTCATTTATCCATCTGACACGGTTTCTAGTTCCTTCAACTTCACTCGAGCCCCTCACTGAAAGTCTACTCTACTCTCAGGGTTTTACACACGCCACGAGCTTTGTGAATCTGCATTATGTAGAAGGCCTGTTCAATTCTGTTGGGGCTGCTGCAGGTTTTCTAGGGGATCTTTCTAGAACCACTGATGCAACCCCCCGCATGGACTTTCCCTTTAACGTCCGGAGTCTCAACTGCACCTGAGGCCACAGTTGCACGGTCACATTGCATGCAGATCTGCAGTAGATTGTGGCTTTCGTAAGTGGCCTCTCATTTGAAGCATGCCTAACATACTAACACATAGTAACTCATGACACACACACACACACACACACACACACACACACACACACACACACACACACACACACAGCAGCAGATTTAATTGCTAGATGAATACCTTGAACTGGAAAAACTGGACTGAAGGTTCTAATCTTAAAATCCCTCAGAGCAGAGTTGAGATTGAGGGATTACATGGAATGCGGTGGCAGATTGGAGCCACAACTGCGAACACAAATTCACTAACACATTTGTTAGCCTTAAAGGGCATTAAGTTCACCATTACCTGAGACTAAAGAGGAATTTATGCCATGCGTGACTGACAATGGTGCACATTGTAATAATATAAGCCAGAAATAGCCTAATAGAACTTGTGACATGTTTGAAAAAGTGTGTTTAGTTCCAGCTATAGGTATATGGACAGTATCAGAAAAACAAAGGTGCAGTTGTGTGGTTTTTATAAAAGGAAGGTCTACAGAAGCTCTCAGATAAGGAAATGCTAGGCAAATATTCACTGTAGTTGAAACACACCTCGTTTTGCACTAATTGACAACACAACTATGATCTTAAAAAATATGTTATGAATTACTAAATAGTGCTACTCTGAATTTGCATTAAATTGTTCCAGACTATCTGCAATCGACTTGGTGTAATAAATGTTGCATGTAGAGTAATACATGTGAAATGTAAAACTAGTTAAGGATAGTAATCCTATTTCCTCCAGATTGTATTATTGTATTATTATAGGCCTACAGAAGACAAGGCTAGATGCCCAGTGCTCTGCTGATGTCTTGCCGCGCCCTTTCTCGGTGACAACCGGCTTTTCCTCCATACATCACGCCCACACTGAAACTGGACACAGCCCTCGACATCTACCGGCTGTGACGAGGCCATATTTCTCCTGGATTTCATCCTGATTGGCTCTTTAGCTACATGCTACTGGATGGTCAGCCAATCGATTTCCCGAGCGTAGGTTCCATTCATACACGCACGGGTGAAATACATACATTTTACTTCTAAAAGAAATACAAGGTATAATTATCATTACGCAAGCTTTCATTATCAGAATACAGTTACATTGAATGAGGGAGTAATTGGATTTAGTTGATGATATGTTTCAGTTTATCTACACTAGCTTTGAGAAAGGGAAATGTCATCGGCAGCTGGCTGCGTCTCTGCCGGTAGGTACAATGCATGTCACCGTAGGTACTACTTCAAGTTAAGCCCAGGACACCCTACTGCCGTGAATGTAAATACTTGTATAAAAGTGTACAAATATAAATTCACCCATTCAGAATTCAGAATTATTTCAGATTATAAATTCTATGTTGCAATAAAGCGAAAGTGACGCATGTCAAATGACAAGGAAACACTCTTAAGATTCACTCAACTAAACGCCGACTAGCATCACTCCCATCTCACTCATACTCATTACATTGGTTTCACATCTTTCTTACCTGTTTGGGCAAGGCAGTGGAGCAGAAACACCAAACACCATGTTGACAGTCCGGCGATCCGCATCCGAGTCCTTAACATCTCTCCTTTGTGATTTCACGCTATTTCAAGTATTTCTTCTAGGTATCAATATTGACCACCCGCGGCAAGCTCCTTCTGACAGACACTACAGCTAAGCACAATGCCAACTCAAGTGAGAAGATGCGGCTGTTTTAGGATGCTGCACAGCTAAAACTGTGGTAAATAAATGAGCGCTTGTTTAGGTCTACAGCGGACACGGTCTGTGTGCCTCTAGGACGGGTGCCAGGGAAATATTCGATTTTTGAGTAACATCAGACCATTTCTATGTGGTCCACAAGTGGGCGGGGATTTGAGAGTGGTGTGATATTTGAAATTCGACGTGAGCAGCATCGGGGGGGTGGAGCTAAAGTAGGAGCCACTACTGTTATCATTATCTGGTTGGCTTGGTTGTCCTCACCTCACCCACTTTCACTGCTACAGAGAGACATTGTGTGTGTGTGTGTGTGTGTGTGTGTGTGTGTGTGCGTGCGTGCGCGTGCGTGTGTGTCAGGGGAGGCTGGTGGAATGGAGCCATTCCTCATTCCATTCCATGCATCATAATGACCCCATCCTCCGATTTCTACCTCCACCAGCCCCCACTGATGTGTGTGTGTGTGTGTGTGTGTGCGTGTGTGTGTGTGTGTGTGCGCGTGTGCGTGCGTGTGTGTGTGC
>NC_139676.1:12475768-12508268 GCF_951799395.1 Argentina silus
TCCTCCTCTTCCTCCTCCTCCTCCTCCTTCTCTTCCTCCTCCTCCTCTTCCTCCTCCTCCTCCTCCTCCTCCTCACCTTCTTGTCTTTCTCTGAGCCATCGGTCAGTAGGACGCCCTTGGCCTGCATGTGTCTGTACAGAACCCTCTGGAGAGACGACATGTCACACTTGATCACATACTCCACCTGGTGGACACAGACAGAGAGAGAGAGAGAGGGGACATAAATATATAATCACCACTATGTGTATGTGTGTGCGTGTGCGTGTGCGTGTGTGGTCTATATGTGACATGCCTTCTCAGGTAACTGAGCCTCTACTTCCTTCTTCAGCCTGCGTAACAGGAAGGGGCGGAGCACCTTGTGGAGACGACGGATGATCAGGATGGTCTCCTCTTCATTCAGGTCCACCTGGAGAGGGAGAGGGAGAGGAGGAGAGGGAGAGGGAGAGGAGGAGAGGGAGAGAGGGAGAGGAGGAGAGGGAGAGGGAGAGGAGGAGAGGGAGAGGGAGAGGAGGAGAGGAGGAGAGGGAGAGGAGGAGAGGGAGAAGGAGAGGAGGAGAGGGAGAGGGAGAGAGGGAGAAGGAGAGAAGGAGAGAGGGGTGTACCATGTGATTTCTTCTTTACAGTACAGTATAACTAGTATTTAGGCAAGTTACTAACTTTAGTACTTGTATTAAGAGTAGTGTACTTTGTGTCGTCTAAATATACTGTACCGGGTGCACTTAGTGGAGTAACACACTAATGCGCATACCACATAATCAAGGTTCCTGGTTCGATTCCGACCCTCGACATGTCCTGCATGTCATCCCTCCTCTCTCTCACCCATCCTTCCTGTCAATCTCTACTGTCCCTATCCCAATACAGTAGAAATGCCCTAAAAAAACATACTTTAAATATACTGTATTGTAACTCTTTCAAGGTATTCATCACTTTAAGAGCCTGTAGTTTGTATGACAATTATATTATATTATATTATATTATATTATATTATATATATGATCTTCTAAGGCTTATGAGAACCCCCACCTTCTCCCCCGTCATGGCGAAGGGGGCGTTGAACCACTGCTCGAAGGTGGTGCAGCTCTTAAAGATGGTGGGCAGCAGGAAGTTGAGCAGGGCCCAGAGCTCGGGCAGCTTGTTCTGGAGGGGCGTGCCCGTCAGGAGGACCCGGCGCGGGGCCAGGTAGTGGGTGTTCAACACCTGGGTCAGCTTACAGTGGTGGTTCTTCATCCGGTGCCCCTCGTCCACGATCATGTACTTCCAGCGGATCTGGGGGGGGGGGGGGGGGGGGTTTGGATGGAGTACGGGGAGAGAGAGGGAGAGAGAGAGAGAGAGAGAGAGAGAGGGGAGAGAGGGGAGAGGGGAGAGGTTTAGGTTTATTTAGTTCATCTGGTTGTTTCATATTGCAAGCTTTATAACTACGGTATAAAACGTATGTGTGCATATACTACTGTATCTACGGTATAAAAAGAAACACGTAACATACCTTGGCCAGTACTTGTTTGTCCTTGATGATGTACTCGTAGGTGGTGAGCAGGACGTTGAACTTGCCGCTGCGCAGCTGAGGGACGAAGGCCCGCCTGGCCCCTGGAGAGCCCTGTGGAGGAGGAAGGACTGAATCTACACAACTACCAGGTCAGACTCTCGTCAGGGATGAGTCACATTCATCCATGGGGCGGGGCGGGGGGGGGGGGGGGGGGGGGTCCAAATCGATTTTAAAAATAGGTAATCATTCAGAAATCATTAAAAATACCCGTTTTCCCTCACTTTCAGGGGCACAGCTGTAGCTGTTGGCCATCATTCTATGCAACAGCAGCAGACCCAGCTCTTTCATTCACTCATTGTCATATGAAATCACCCCTGGCTGGCCAGGCACACAGCCATGCTTGAAACTACGCCCCACGGGTTAGTTTCAATTAATCGATGAATTGATCCTAGCACCCATCATCAACTAATCGATTTTCAAAAAAACGTAGGAGCCATCCCTTACTCTCGCTGGAAGGAACGTACTAGAAAAGGGCGGGAAACGCTTGAGCTGGGACTCACCTTGTAGGAGACTTTCACCACGGACGGAGCCCACTTGTCAAACTCATACACCCAGTTGGAGAGCGTTCTGTCATTGAGAGAGAGGACAGCGCAACTCAACTCAGTGTTGGTTATTTGTAGTGCATCTCGTAGGAGACAAAACACACACGTACATCCACAATCACTGAAACAAGAGAGGGGGGGGGGGGGTGAGAGAGAGACAGAGAGAGGGGGGGAGAGAGAGAGAGAGGGGTGGGAGAGGGTGAGAGAGAGAGAGAGAAAGAAAGAGAGAGAGAGAGAGAAAGAGAGAAAGAGAGAGAGAAAGAGAGAGAGGGGGAAAGAGAGAGAGGGGGAGAGAGAGAGAGAGAGAGAGAGAGAGGGAGGAGAGAGTGAGAGGGGGGGGGAGAGGGAGAGAGGGAGAGAGACAGAGGAAGGGAGAGAGAAAGAGAGGGAGAGAGGGGGGGGGGGTTACGTTCTTCTACAAAAAGAGGAGGAGGGCGATCAGGGTACTGACGAGAGGGGCACGATGATGAGGAAGGCTCCGTTGACGCGCTTGTTCTCCATGAGGTAGGTGATGAGGGCGATGGTCTGGATGGTCTTCCCCAGGCCCATCTCGTCAGCCAGGATGCCGTTCAGGTTGTTGTTGTAGAGAGACACCAGCCACTCCAAACCTTTAATCTGGGGGGGGGGGGTAGAGAGAAGGTGAGAATGAGAGTAGGGGGTGTGGGAACGAGGGAGAGGGAAAAGGGTAGATAGAGAGAGAGAGAGAGAGAGGCGAGAGAAGACAGAAAGGAGGGAAAAGTATTGATACCTATTTCACTAACAACACTTTATAGAGAATGCCAACTCATCTCTCAGTGTCAGATATTGGCCCTCTACTCATGTTTGTTCACCTGCTACTGTACTGTTTTAGGGCATTTCTGCTTTATTGGGATAGAGACAGTAGAGATTGACAGGAAGGATGGATGGGTGAGAGAGAGGAGGGATGACATGCAGGACATGTCGAGGGTCGGAATCGAACCAGGGACCTGGCGATGACATGGTATGCGCCTTAGTGTGGTTAAGCGCCCCCACCTGGTACTGTTTGAGCTGGCCGTTGATGAGTATGGAGGACTGTTTCTCCACCCTCTCCGTGACAGCGTGGGCTACGGCGTAGTAAGATTGTAGTCCCCGCGCGAACGCTGCACTACCGTACTCATCGTCCACGTCCTGCTTAGCATGCCTGCAGAAGGGAACACCATGTCAGCCGACGTGGACACCTACCTGGGCTCGGAGGGGTCACATCAGGGATCCTCACTCCTGGTCCTGGAGAACCGCAGGCTTTTTGTCCGAGCTCAGCAGTGACACACCTGATTACGCAAATCAAGTTTTTTTTAAAGATCAGAATAGAATCTGATAGCACTAGGCTGGGACAAAAATCTGGACCCACTGCGGCTCTCCAGGGCCAGGATTTCAATATCACTGGGTCAATCAATTACACCGACAAGCTGTGAAATGATTATTTAAAAAAAACAACAACATATGTTTAGGTGGGAAATATACTCAGTCATTGGTAAGTCTCATCATCACACACATGCATAAATATGAGATAGATGGTTGTGTCCTACTCTCCATCTGTCCACCTGCATGTCCATCTGTCCTACAGCGGACTCACTCGATGATGTGTTGCACATCCACCTCTGACACATCCTCGCTGTCTGGGTCTGGGATCTTCTTCTTCTTCTCCTCCACGACCACGGGAGGCATCTGGGACGGCTGGGGCTCCTCCCCTTCCTCCTGACAGACCAGGGGGCGGGATAACAGCTTGTCAAGGTCACAAGGTCACACGCTATCTGGGTAGGGACTGTGCAACTGAGCCTCATGTGTCGGTCATGTGCGCTTGGAACTAGAAAACTGGGACATTCTCTTCAGGCTACATCTTAACTGTCCCTCCTAAAGACCTCTTCATCCCCACTACCCCCCTGTACAAGTTTCTCTCCTGTAAATAAATATAAAAATTCTTCCTTCTTCTAGCATTGTGACTGCCAACAGCCCCTGGTCCTAGCATAGATTACTTTTTACTATGATGACTGATGGATAGATGATTCACTTAGACAAATGTATTTGTTGTAAGTCGCTTTGGATAAAGACGTCTGCTAAATGCCATAAATGTAAACGTAAATGTAAATGACATTATACTCAATGAAACTCACTGTACAAGGGAGATACCTGAGATTCCCACGTGAAAGCTGTACACAAATAACTTATAATAACAATTTTAACTCAGAAGTTCAGAGTTTCCGAGATCGCGTGAATGCCTCATAAGACTGTACAGTACAACCACTAGCTGCTTTTTACCCACACAACCACCCACCTCGTCCTCTTCTGATTCGCTGTCTTCACTGTCAGAGCGAGGGGCCACCTCGTACCTGAGAGGAGGGGGGGGGGGGGAAGCATACATTTAATTTACACCAATTTCACTAACAACACTTTATGGAGAATGGCAACACGCAAACATGTCAATCAAGTTATATTTGTATCGCGCTCTCTCCAAAACTGTCACAATGTGCTTAATAGTGACCCGAACCGAAGCGTATAGGCTTCATACACACAATACACACCACTGTAGCGAGCAGCAGGGTAGGGTAACTTGCCCGAAGCGAGTGACGAACCCACAACCTTGCGGTTGCCAACCAGACGTGTTAGCTACCAACGCAAGAGAGTTAACTCACGAGGTGGAGTTGCACACAGGTCTTTACACAGGGTCACTACAATACCATTCTTTTTTTTCTTTTTCTTTTTTAAATATGTTTTTAGGGCATTTTCTGCTTTATTGGGATAGAGACAGTAGAGATTAACAGGAAGGATGAGAGAGAGAGAGAGGAGGGATGACATGTAAGATTAGTCGAGGGTTGGAATCAAACCAGGAACCTTTGCGATTACGTGGTAAGCGCATTAGTGTGCTACGCCACTAAGCGCCCCCACTGCAACACCATTCTGACCAGCTCAGACCGGTTCTCACCCTGGGTTCATTTCCAGCCAGGTGTCCAGCTGGCCAGCTCTAGGAGCGTCCACCCCCGTCAGGATGTTGCCACTTTCCACATGGATCACCTTCACTGGCAGGTCACTCATCTGGCTCGTCTCATCCAGAGGCTTCAGAGGGGGGGACAGAACAGGGTCAGACAACCACTGGACAACGACACTGAGGCATATTGACCGGGACATCAGAGGACCACAATGGAAATAAGTCTTGGACTTTATTGTGTAATATCCTCTATGATTTTATTCATGTACATCTAGGTCTTTGTAATATGTGTGCTTGCTTTTAAAATTGTCGAAAAAAAAAATACAACACAAAAAGGCAATTTAATCCAAGAGAAATGTCTGGATACTGAACCTTGACTGCTGTACTACTGTACAAACTACTCCTACAAATAGACCATACAGCTATTATAACTATAAGCAAGTGCATAGCTATGACAGTTACAACAAGGGATTATATAATTAGGTAAATATTATGATTAGGTAACTGACCTCTCCATCTGGCCCCAGGGCCGGAGTCTGACCCTCAGCTTTCTCCAGTCTCTGTGGAGAAGCCATTTACACATCAGTGCATGTATCACACACACATCTCTCTACACTGATGGATTTCTCTAGATACAATATATACACACTCTTTTTTTTTTTTTAAAGTTTATTTTTTGAGTGGGGCAGACCCACTCTTATATTTTTCATTTTTATTGGGTAGAGATAGTGGAGAAAGTCAGGAGGAGAGGGTATGGCAGCAGAGCAGGGGCCGGGTTCAAACCCATGCCGACATGGGCATATGTGTGCACTGTAGGCCGTGGTGCTGGACCACTGGACCACCACAGGCCGTGGTGCTAGACCACTGGACCACCCCAGGCCACCATATATACATACTCTATACACACTCTTGGAACAAGCGGTTCCAAACAGTTCTTCATTTGTCCCTTTAGGTGAACCCTTTGAAGATCCCTTTTGGGTTCTGTGTAGAACCTTTTTGGGTTCCATGTAGAACCTTCTCGGTTCCATGTAGAACCAGTGTGTGTCCCGCACCCCATACCCATAGTCACTACAGGAAGCTTTCTCTCATACTGTACCTTCTTCTCCTTCTTCCTCGTCTTCTTCTTCTTCTCCTTGAGGGCCTGCACGGCCTTGTGGGCGCGGACCAGCTCCGTGAGGTTGGCCACGTACTCGTCTGTCTGCTGCAGCAGGTAGGCCAGCCGCTTGTCCTTCTTCTGGTCAATCAGCTTACGATAGCCCTCCTCATCCTCAGCCTGCGGGACAGACAGACAGACAGACAGACAGGCAGACATACAGACAGACAGACAGACAGACAGACAGGCAGACAGACAGACAGACTCATGGACGTGTGTGTGTGTGTGCATCCGTGCGTGTGTGTGTGTGCGTGTGTGTGTGTTGTAACTGTCAGCTTTCAGCCTGCGAGACAAGACAGACAGACAGACTCAGGGATGTGTGTGTGTGTGTGTGTGTGTCATAGCCCTTCTCCTCACCATCAGCCTCCTCATCCTCTCCTTCTCGATGCGCTCGTTCTCCTTCTTCTGCTCACGCTCCGTGTTGGCGTGGTAGGTGCCCACGGCCTTGGTCAGCTTCTGGATCTTGCCCGTGATCGAACGGTGGTACTCCTTGAAGTCTTTGGCATGCGCCAGGATACTGTTCAGGTATTCCTGTGGATGGACTAGAGAGTCTGTTTCCAGATCTGTGGGCTAGCATGTCTGTAGTGTATCTAGACCCTCCTAATCAAATGACTACCAATGGGATAGATCTGTGGGCTAGCATGTCTGTAGTGTATCTAGACCCTCCTAATCAAATGACTACCAATGGGATAGATCTGTGGGCTAGCATGTCTGTAGTGTATCTAGACCCTCCTAATCAAATGACTACCAATGGGATAGATCCATTTCAATGAAACGTAAAAGACTGAGGGGCTGAAAGCACTCAAAGAGAGTTATAAAACTTGTCAAAAGAGCGCCCCCTACAGGCAACCTGTAACGGTACATCACCGGTTTTATCATTTTCCCTCTCAGATTAGTTTTCCTCCTCTAAAGCGCATTGTACTGCATCTGTGTAAGAAATGGGCTATATAAATAAAGTTGGGTGATTCGATTTGATTCGACACTCTGAGAGCACTCATCCCCCATCCTCTCCTACGGTAACTTTGAGGAGTGTTTGTGTACCTGGTGCTTCTGCCTGCTTTTGCGCTCCTGCTCGATCTTCTGCTGCTTCTCCAGCTTCTCCGTGATGCGGGCCTCGCGGAGGGACTGGCGCTTGCTGCGCTTGTAGGCCTTGGCGTCGAGGGTCGTCTCCAGGACCGTGTCACGACGCATACACACCACCACCTCCTGACGCAGCTGGGGGGATAGGAGAGAGAGAGAGAGAGAAGGAGAGGGGGAGAGAGAGAGAGAGAGAGAAGGAGAGGGGGAGAGAGAGAGAGAGAAGGTATATTTGATGACAGGTGCTATGTACATGCATCATCATCCTCATCATCACCATCATCATCATCATTATCATCATATACAGTAGGGTCATATTCATGTTTGGAAGCGATTGAAGAACTAAAACAAAATACAATAGTAGTACACAAGTACCATTACAGAATAGAATAGTAGTACACAAGTACCATTACAGAATAGAATAGAAGAGCATGGCTGTGGTGCTGTATACCTGTCTCTAGAAGAGCATGGCTGTGGTGCTGTATACCTGTCTCTGGAAGAGCATGGCTATGGTGCTGTATACCTGTCTCTGGAAGAGCATGGCTGTGGTGCTGTATACCTGTCTCTAGAAGAGCATGGCTGTGGTGCTGTATACCTGTCTCTGGAAGAGCATGGCTGTATACCTGTCTCTGGAAGAGCATGGCTGTGGTGCTGTATACCTGTCTCTGGAAGAGCATGGCTGTGGTGCTGTATACCTGTCTCTGGAAGAGCATGGCTGTATACCTGTCTCTGGAAGAGCATGGCTGTGGGGCTGTATACCTGTCTCTGGAAGGTGAGCAGCCTGAGGGCCTTGAGCTCGATGGTGGCCTTGGTGCGCAGGTCACCAGCCAGAGAGCCCGGAAGGTTCTCCAGCTCAGTGATGCGGTGAGAAATACGAGCCTGGAGCCTGGAAACAACAGGAGAAGTCATATACATTTACAGTTAATATTCAATAAAAAAATTAAAAATAATAATAATAATTATAATAATAATAATAATAATAATAATAAGAAGAAGAAGAAGAAGAAGAAGAAGAAGAAGAAGAAGAAGAAGAAGAAGAATGATAATACATTTATTTATAGAGCACATTTGCGTACAGAGACTGCAGCTCAAAGTGCTGTACATAAAAAGTCCGAGAAAGAATAGTACACGAGAAGAAAAGTGAAATAGGAAAACAATAAATAAACAGCAGTAGCCTACATTAACGTCATTAACGTTTATCATTATCCTTATCAGCTTTTTCTAAACAGGGTTGGTCAAGCGGCCCATTCCCCACAGCACACCTACCTGTACCAGAAAAAAAAGGGAATGTCCCCTCAAACTGTTCCACTCCTAGCATGCTAGTTGGTTTGTCCTTCTCCTGCGACTACGTTGGCTGTGTGTAAACACCTCTCCCTGTCCCCCTACCTGAACTCCCTCTCCTGCAGTATCTCTCCCGGGTCCAGGCCGCTGGGCTTCTGGATGGGGGTGATGCGGTTCTGCTTGGCGAGGTGGGGCGCCATGGGCGCGGGCTGGGCCGGCTGCCCCGGGGACTGGGTCTGGGGGGGCATGACTGGCGAGGCGGCCGGGGGCACGGAGGGGGGCGCCGGGGAGGGACGGCCCGTGGGCTGGGGGGGGATCAGCTTCTGGGGGCCGTTGGAAGGGGTGGCGGCGTTCACCATGGGACCTGAGGGGAGGAGAGGACAGGAAACGGCTGTACTGCACAAGGTGCTGTAACTGACCACCATAACAAAAGAACAGAACAGGGGTTAGAAGAGATACAGACTGTCGTTGTTGTACATGATGTCAGGAATGTTTTCATGTGGCCGAATCTCAAAGTCTTCCTTTGGTTCCTCACGTCCTCCCTTCTTTTCTTTTTTTTAAAAATATGTTTTTAGAGCATTTCTGCTTCATTTGGATAGAGACAGTACAGGTTGACAGGAGGGATAGAGACAGAAGAGATTGACAGGAAGGACAGAGACAGTAGAGGTTGACAGGAAGGACAGAGACAGTAGAGGTTGACAGGAAGGATGGGTGAGAGAGTGAGGATGGACGACATGCAAGACGTGTCGAGGGTCGGAATCGAAGCAGGAACCTTGCGATTAAGCGGTACGTGCATTAGTGTGCTACGCCATCGGATGAGAAGGTCTGAGGCTCCTCCCGTGTGTTTTGAGAATAAGGCGAGGAGAGAGGAAGTGAGGAGAGAGGAAGTGAGGAGAGAGGAAGTGAGGATACTGAGGAACGACTTTTGAGATTCAACCCATGGTTTTTTTTCATATTTAAACTAGGATTTCATTATTCGCAATGCCCATGGATTTCAGGTTGAATTAACTGCCATATGGATAACAATGACAACCAGAAATGTAACTTGAGTCTAAACGTTCACCGTCTTATTCACCCCTCTCTAAACTGTGTTGTATAACACTTGTGTTACATCCATTTTACTGTTACATTTCTTAACCCACAAAATGAATCACATTGAATCAATCCCATAAAAACAGGTTTGTGTTGAAAGTAACGTACTGTAGGTTTCGAGTCTGTGTTCAACTTCAGGCCAGGGCTTGAGGGGTCCGTTGGGGTTCTGTCCCTGCATGCCTGCTGGTACTCCAGACGGGCCCGGGGGAGGCATGCTAGGACCCATCATCCCTACAACAACACCAGAATTACAACACTAGAATATGAACATATGTCAGCTGATAAAATACTGAAAAAGGTGATAAAGTAAGGTTCAGAACCATTTAGTCAGGAGGAATTCTGTTATTTGATATAAAGGTTTGGGGGGGGGGGGGGCTACCCAGTGTGACTGCGTAGTTCCTGCCTCAGTCCCTGCAGCCCCAGCCCCCCCCTCACCGTGAGCTCTGCCGTAGCCCAAGGGCATAGGTCCAGGTCCGGGGCCAGGGCCTGGTCCAGGTCCCCCACCCCCAGCTCCAGGGGCCAGGTTGGGCATGGGCTGCTGTTGCTGCTGCTGCATCCCAGGCATGGGCCTCTTCCCCTGGACCGCCATCTGGAGATGGTCCGGCAGGGGCTGGCCACGCGCCAGCATCTTATAGGCCATGATCTGGGCCCGGAGCTGATGGAGCTGGTTCTGGTTGAAGGGAGTGGGGCCTCCAGGGCCTCCGGGGCCTCCAGGGCCCCCAGCACTGTTGCCGGAGCCTGGGCTGGGGCCCGGGCCGGAGCCGCTGGGTGGTCCAGGGCGACTCTGCTGCTGTTGGCCCAGGGTTTGGGGGTCTCCGCTGGGGCCGTCCAGTGGGGCTGAGCCGGGGCGGCTGGACGAGGGTATGAGAGGACCAGAGAGAGGGCCGTTGGATGGGACGGGGCTGGAGTGATCGGAGCCTCCGAGGGGAGAGTGGTAGCCTTGTCGGGGGAGGTAGGGAGAGAGAGAGAGAGAAACAGAGAGATAGAAAGGGGGAGGGAGGGAGTGAGAGAGGGGGAGATATTCATACAAGATATGACCTACTGCTTCTCACAGTTATAACACAGTCGTACAATTACAAACGCAAAGCCACATCACACCGACTTGCATTAGTCGACGACTGAAACACTTCGATTACACTACACCAAGGACTGCCATGACCGTGCCATGGTAGAGTCTGGTGAGGTTTCCAAGTCTCTACCTTGAGAGTGTGGGTCCATGGGGCTGGGAGGGGGGCCCATGCCGCTGTGTCCACCCTGCCTCACGGGCATCCCCTTCATCTGGGCGAAGCGGGCCTCCTCACTCACGCCCTTCTCATGCATGCCCTCCATGGGTGGCTGTGGGGGAGGGGGGGGTGGGGAGGGGTGAATTGGCATCCCTGTTAACGTGCCCTACTTCTTCCCCATCGACACACTGTACAGTACGTAACAAGACTGATTGATTGATATTGCTTACTGTATTATATATAGTGTTATATATTATATATACTGTATTTCATATAGTGTTCACATAAATATATATTTATATACAGTACCAGTCAAAAGTTTGGACACACCTTCTCATTCAATGGTTTTTATTTATTTATTCTTTCATTATTTTCTACATTGTAGATTAATTTTGAAGACATCAAAACTATGAAGGAACACATATGGAATTATGCAGTAAACAAAAAAGTGTTAAACAAACCAGAATATGTTTTATATTTTAGATTCTTCAAAGTAGCCACCTTTTGCTTCGATGACAGCTTTGCACACTCTTGGCAAGGTGTATCCAAACTTTTGACTGGTACTGTATATACTCAAATTGGAACGATATAGAGAAGATTAGCATGGCCCCTGCGCAAGGATGACACGCAAATTCGTGAGGCTTTCCTTATTCACCAAGTCAATTTCCTGTATGTGCAAATACACTTGGCCAAATAAAACAATTCTGATTCTGATTCTGATTACGTAAATTGGCCTCGGTAGATAAGCGGATTGAATGTGAAAGCCTCCAACTCTTTCATGCACATTTACTGAGAGTACACCGCAGATGTGGATGGCAGACAGTCCTGGTGGGTGGGGGACTGTGTACAGTGGGTTAGGTAAGCCTAACCTATGCCTAATGCACTACACTAGGCTTCCCTAGTACTAAAAACAGTAAGAGCCTGAAGTGTCCTTACTTTGTGTAGAGGGTGCATGCTGTCCTGGGAGTATCCAGAGGGCCCAGGCTGGGGCAGAGAGTGGCCAGCGGAGGGAGGGCCAGGGCTCAGCATAGCCCCAGGAGAGGGGCCCCGGCCTGGGGAAGGACCCGGCCGAGGGGTGCCCCCCATGGGAGGGTCTGGGGTGGACATCCTTCAGTCAGGACCTCCTGCTATTGGATGAATGGCAGGGTCCACTGGAGAGAGGCAGAGAGAGTGGGAGAGGGAGGGAAAGAGAAAAGGAAAGAGAGAAAGAGAAAGAGAAAGAGTGAGAGAGCTCACCATTATAATTTGTATATAATAATTTGTATATAATCTATATAGATAAAAGAGGATGCTGAGTTCCCATGTATTCATTATTTATACACATTCTACCACATGCTATTATACAACTTGTGTAAGACTGATGTTAAAATGGGCGTTTTATTTCCAGAAAAATCAAGGCTATTCTTCTTTGGTGGTTTTAAACAAAGGCAGGTCTTTCAATAAAATGAAGAAAAACCTTTCACCAGTTCATGAATTCCAATGCTGATTGCTTATTGCATGTTCTCACACTCCTGCGCGCTGCACCAAATCACTCGTTGCGCGCAGCCTCCCGTTGCATAGCAATTATACAGCTGTTGGCTAGACGGCCTACCGACTGAACTTGAGAGGGGAACATGAAATTATGAACGTAAGACGGACAAATCCTTTTCAAACCCCGCAGGAAAGGAGTCTCCTGGAATACAAGAAGGGGGGATGGCGGACTGTGCTTGTACAACGACTGACTTACCCGAAATAAATTCGCCGATATCAGTCGCTGTCTTGATATCTTGACTTAAAAACGGTCTGCCGTGATTATTATACCCACCCGCTTTGTCAGTAGTGAATTAGTCTTGAAGCGTTGGTTTGATGAAATGACGTGGCTGGAGCGCCCCCCCCCTAGCTCCCGTGACCGACTGTCTAGTCACAGCGACTGAAACCGGAGGCGCATGCGTGTACTGACAGTACATGGTTTATTGTGTGACTATAACATTATGTCAGTCAAATCTTCACAGAAATATAAAGTAATATTCCTATGTACACTCGAGGCAAATGGCGTGTGTTTTGAACCTAAATCGTACCTATTCCAGAATAGATTTAATTTGAAGTTATTCCATCAATGGTCCTACCTGGTACTATCTTAAGCATGGTATGTCCACTGCCTAAAGCTTCTTCTAAAGGTTCTCAGTGAGGGAGGGGTTGTCACCTGTAACCTGGCACAAACAAACACATTCTGGACCAGATTTCAAACAGTAAAACAAAAATGTTAAAACTTTATTACCATTTTCTACAGCAGTTTTACAAATTCCTCCTGTACACATCAATGCCATGGATCAACGAGCTTCCGACTTTACACATGGGGAATTCTTCACTTCATTGTGAAAATATGCATTTCAATATCATACAGTAAATGAAAGTGGGTGAAATAGACAGTTTCTGAGACGGAACACAATTTCCAGAGTATGCTTTATTGTGGACAGACGCACTGTGACTCCAGACAGAGACAATGAAATCTCTCGTGCTCTTCATTGATCAGCAAATCTGACCTCAGACCAGAGGCCAGGGAGCAATTACCACAGGCCGACAACAAGCAGCTGACCTCTGACTCGCTGCCTCGGACCACACATGAAAACTAAAGCAGGCCATTGTGTTGCATGGTGTGTCACATGACGAACACGAAACTAAGGGCTTCCAGAAAAGCGCCTCCACACAGCCACAGGACTGACAACACTGCACCGTCTGGGGGTGAAAGGTCAACACAACATACATTCAGTAAGCATGCATCTGCAGTGGAGAACAGGCCGCAGTTCACTGCAGAGAAGCCTGCGCAAAACTCCCCCCCCCCCTCCCATCATTAAGATAATAAAATAGGCTGGTTGAAGATGAAACTAGTTCATATGAAAACTTGCCTAGGCTATTTCTATATTTTCATATATTTCTTTGGGGGGAGGTGTCATATAAATGAGGTTGAAGATTTTTCACAGAGTGGGGAAGATAGTTCTCCTACATACTGTTATGGAGGCCTTGAAAGTGCATGTTTCTGAGTTCAACCATAGCCATTTGACAGGAGGAGGAGCAGGAGTTTTGAATGTGGACATTCAACAAAATGTGATTCCAGTGTTATTTTCTGTAGTGAACGCTACATTAAAAGAAAGGACGCACCTCTGACGGTGGCGCAACTGGCGACAATAGTCTTAAAAAGGAAACAAGAGGGGAAAAACCCACATCACATTTACAATAAAGGAACCTTGGAGGAAGAAGAAGACAAAAGGAAATCCAGTTCAGAATCCATTCAACAAGTCTCGCTCAGTCAGGGACACACTCTTGGTAAATAGACAACGTCTCCCCACCCACCTGACGAGGTGGCGTGACTGATTACACAAAAGGGGCCCTTGTTGTAACAATGGATTTCTCTTAGTGTTGCAATTAGCACGCTGATACTGGCAACAGAGACCAATGGCTGAGCTGACACCACAGGGGTGGGTTAAGTCTGGCAACTCATTGTTGACAATAAGTTTGGTTTTAGGTGTGTCAAGGTTTACACAATCTCCTGGGCAGGGTTGCAATGCTACAATAGAATGAATAATAATGATGATTACGGTGATTACAGACATAGCATTAAGACTACAGGTTGGAGGAGAGTGTCACAGCTGAGGAAAGAGGAGAGCTGGAGTTGCTTCAGTGTATGGTCAGCAATTATGCACACACACGCGCGCACACACACACACACGCGCACGCACACACACACACACGTTCAGGCGCACGCACGCACCTTATAAAACAGATAAATACATTCAAAAATGGAAATTAAAACAAAAGACTAAACAGCTCCGTCCTAGAACCCCTGGAGTGGACAGCAGTAGGACACAAGTTCTTCAACGTCAGACAGAACGGGGCCGCGACAAAACATTTCCCAATGGTTCAAGCCCCCCAAACTAGTGCATCCTTTCAATAGCGTAGCATGCCCACCGCACGCCGTGTTCAGTGTTTTAAAGTCACAGTACCCAGGTAATGCCTAGCTTAATAAAGACCCGTTTCTGTCCAATCAGAGACAGAGACGCAGCGGGGTTCTGTTCAAGCCACACCCCTGGTACCATGGATACCAAATGCCAGAGTGAGTAAGTGATAGCTGGAAAGCGGCCATCCATTGTAAGAGCTGCACACAGACAGAAAACAGAATCCTTCCCAATTCTGTGTCGTGGGGACTCCCTTTGTCGGCCCCCTAGTGGCGGGCTGGAGAATCACACGTCCAGTCTCGGTGGAGGCTCACAAAAAGACAAATTCATCGTTGCTGGCCCTCTGGTTGTTCCTGCTCAGCTTCCCTGGGGGCAGGATGTGTGCGGGGGGGTCAGTGTGGGATCCACTGTGGCCCTCTAGTCCATAGTCCTGCCCCTGGCCCTCCACGAAGGTGAAGATGGGGTATTTCTCCTTGGCTGAAGACAGGGCCTGGGGTTTAGAGACACAGAGAAGAGGAGCGTTGACTCAACTGAATAAACCAGACAGTCATATATAGAAAAATGAGTGTAAAAATGAGTACAGTAAAAAGCAAACTTGCATATGTATATTTGTGTAACCCTAACCCTAAGTAATGTTAAGGTGAGGTATAGGCGATGAATCATTTCCATTACCAGAGCAGAGACATGTTGAGGTAGCTGAGGTATTGTGGGCAGAAGAGGCTGTGAACTCACCACGCTGACAGCAGAACAGAGAGACTCAAAGTCCTTCTTGCACCTGGCGTAGAAGCCTATGGTGCAGCTGGGGTCCATGCGGCTGAAGGGCATCTTCCTGGGCGAGCTACAGTGGAACGACTGGGGGCGGGGAGGGGAGGAGGGAGGGAGGGAGGGGGAGAGAGAGAGAGCGTGAGTGTGTGAGAGAGAGAGAGAGCGGGAGAGAGAGAGCGTGAGAGACAGAGAGAGAGCGTGAGTGTGTGTGAGAGAGAGAGAGACAGAAAAGAGGAGACAGAGAGAGAGAGAGAGAGTGTGACAGAGAGAGAGAGAGAGACAGAAAAGAGGAGACAGAGAGAGAGCGTGTGTGAAAGAGAGAATGAGACAGACAGACAGAAAAGAGGAGACAGAGAGAGAGCGTGTGTGTGTGTGTGAGAGAAAGAGAGAGAGACAGAAAAGAGGAGAGAGAGAGAGAGAGAGAGCAAGAGAATTACAAAAAAGGATACAAGGAGGAATGAAATAATTAATGCTTAATCTCTGAACTGAAATAGTCCAGTTTTGTCCGGTCAAAACATCAACATGTAGGTCAAACGCAGCCAGCGTCTGAAGTCCAAATGGCTAGAAAGATAGATAGACAGACTGACGGAGGAGAAGAAGACCTCTTCACCCCCTCTACAAGTTTCTCTCCTGTTAATAATATATATATATATATATATATATTTAAATCCTTCTTCTAGCATTGTGACTGCCTATGGCCCCTGGTCTGAGCATTGATTACTTTGTCTTATGATGACTGATGGATAGATGATTCACTTACTTAAACAAATGTATTTGTTGTAAGTCGCTTCGGATAAAGGCATCTGCTAAATACCATAAATGTAAATGTCAGTGTTAGGATGAATTTTAGCTGGGGGCAAACTATTTACGACTATTGTAATACTAACCAGATGTGGAACATAGCCTAGGGCTACCCCAACCTCCAGACTGACTGGCACCATGCCACATAAGGTATGGGGGGAGGCTTACAGAGAGTTGTTGTCTTTCTGTATAAATAGGAGCGAAACCCCCATTTCGCTGCTCTCTGATGGGAAATATACATTGACCATGTATCTTCCATTGTGAGCCACATCACCAGTGACTGCATTCTTCAACATCCGAAAAATCGTCATTACAGTCAGAGCGACAGAAAGTCTAACCTCGAGTGAGAAGTTGTCTTGAGCAGAGTCCACCACTGCTTGACAGTAGTGCGGGTCCAGGTACAGTAGCTGCTCATCTGTGAAGCAGGAAGAGAGGGGAGTCAGGTTGACGAAGCGCCCAGTCAGAAGCTACTCAACGGAAGAAGTCGGTTTTGAGTGTTACCTTGGTAGCCGACGAAGAACAGCGAATGCTTTGGTTTTCCTCCAATGATGCCGATGCAGCATTCTAGCCTGAGAATGTTCTAGAAAGATACAGACACATACAAATGTTTATTAGGCCACATCCAGTGTGTGTGTGTGTGTGTGTGTGTGTGTGTGTGTGTGTGTGTGTGTACAAACCTTCACACACTCAATGTAGGACGGGTTGAGAGATTCCCCCCCCAGTCTCACAGGGACCAGTATGATAACAGACTTCCAGCCTGCACTGGGCTCAGATATGCTCTGGGTCAAGGACAGGTCACACAGACGCACCACGTCCTCCTTGTACACTGTTGCGAAACACACAAAGAAGGACACACACAGATTACATTCAGAGGAGTGTTTCAAGGACTATTCTTATCAAAGAGAGAGAGACAGTAGTAGTGGAAAGCCAAGCAACAGAGAGTCCCTTTTCTGAGTAGCAAAAATGTGAAACACTCACCAGTACAGTCTTGTGCTACATACACTGCCAGGTTGTGGACCTCTGAGGTATTGGCCACTGCTTTTCTGGAAGACAAACACATAGAACGTACTTCACACCAATGCAGACTGATGCTAAAGAGATAGCACTATCGAAGTAGCTCACTACCGATCTTCCGCCGTAGATTGAAGACCCGTCTCTTCAGGCTACATCTTAACTGTCCCTCCTAAAGACCTCTTCATCCCCACTACTCCCCTGTGCAAGTTTCTCTCCTGTAATCTTCCTTTCTTCTAGCATTGTGACTGCCAATAGCCCCTGGTCCTTATCGCTTTGGATAAAGGCGTCTGCTAAATGCCATAAATGTAAATGTAAATGCACTGTCTCCATAACGGTCACACTGACCAAAACGTAGACCGAATAAAGAAGTGCTAAAAGTGATTTAGCCGTGTGTGTAAAGGCAGTTCTTGGGCCTGTGTGACGTAGTGTGGCATCATTGACATACATCAGAGCGAGGAGCTCTCACCGGAGTATGTGTGCCACCACAGAGGGGCCGTACCAGTCCCCGGCCTTCTTCCCAGAACTCTTGCCAAGCTCCACCAGCCGGTGCACCCCGAAGGGCGCCGGAGGCTGGTCCCCGAACCAGGCCACCACCTCCCGGTGCAGGGGCTCCGCCTGCCTGTCCCTCTCAGACTCTGGCCTCTTCTTCTGGACACGCTTGGGCCCGTCCTCCCCCGTCACCGTCTTCTGGGGCGTGCTGGGGGCCAGCAGGGAGCTGAAGGAGGGGATGGGGACCCCCCCGGCGCGGGACGGGGAGCGGGGCCTCAGCACCTCGAAGTCCACGTCGGCGAGTTGATGGGCATCCGGCCACATCCAGTCTGGTAGTCATGGGGATCATAGGAAGACAAGTTAGCTGATGTTGGCAAAAGTAAATGTCTACGACATGCATTTACTGGCCCATCTCTGACTTAAGCAAACTGGCCATTGTAAAGAAATTATTTATATTTTATACATATATATAATATATATATATCAAATTATTTACAATTATTTGACATTAAAAACTTAAAACCAAAGAGACTAACAGACCAGTAAACAAAGTAGGGATGACGGAGAAGAACAGAGGAAGGAGACATACAGGAGAAGAGACAAGAGAAGAGAGAGAGAGAGAGAGAGAGAGAGAGAGAGAGAGAAATAGAGAAAAAGAGAGGGAGGAGGGAGAGGTGTGAGAGAGAGAGAGAGAGAGAGACACACACACAGACACACAGACAGACAGAGAAGTAACAGAGTGAAAGAAGCAGTCAGTCAGACAGACAGAGGGAGGGGGTTGGTGTGGGGGTGGTGGGTGCTGGTCTCACCTTGAGGCAGCAGATGGACCAGGAGGCCCTGGGCCAGCAGCATCTGTCCACTCCGCAGCATGCAGCCCCAGCCACAGTCAGTGGTCCAGCTGGAGCCCTCCAGCTGGGGGAACTCCCTCCTGTAAGTCAGCCACAGACGAGACACGAAGGCCAGACGGAAACGCTCCACCTCGTCTGGCAGGGGGAGAAACAGAGAGGGTGTTTTTTTCTTTTTCTTTTTTTTTGTTAAAAACATTTGATTTACCAGAAAGTCTTTAGGTTTCAGAGAGAGATCTAGTGCCTGGTGGTAGGGTATGTGTGTGTGTGTGTGTGTGTGTGTGTGTGTTATGATAGAAACATTTATGTTAGATGATTAGTACCTGACCTGACCTGTGTTGCATATCCTGTTGTAACTCAAAATAACGTATGAGCAGAAGACACTTGGGGCATGTTTACTTAGGGCAGAAGACACTTGGGGCATGCTTACTTAGGGCAGAAGACACTTGGGGCATGCTTACTTAGCGTGACTTAACTCTGCTCTCTGCTGCAGCATTAAAATAAACCTTCTAGAAGTTTGAAGTAATTTGTCAGTACCGGTACTCTCTTTATTGATAAGTAACAGATTTCCACGACAGAGTTTCACACTGCCACCCTGATACCAAAGACTGTCCCATGGAGGCAAGACACCATCACTCTTTTTTTGATGAGGAAAGGATGAGAAAATGAGGATAATAACGTCTACACATACTTATCTGCGCTCCCAGTCTTTACCTTCACTATTGAGCAGGTAGGAGTGTCCCATCACAGTCACAGGGGAGGTCTTGTTGAACGTGGTCTTAGACTTGACTGACCAGCCTAAGGGGGGGGACGGAGAAATTGAGAGATTTTAGTATAACACATGATAATGGCCATGCATAGTATGCAATGCTTCGGACGAATTGGTTTCACATAAGATCTTTTTGCACAAACCAAAAATCCTTACAAACATTGCTTTTAACAAACACTCACTGACCGTATTTAACGTTGTTCCATGCAGACATCAGCTTGGCCTTGAGTTTGTCCACTTCGTCCGGTTCTCCAGTGGTCTCCCTGGCGCCATCCAGGGGACCCTGCTTGTGCCCGAAGCTGCCCCCAGGCTCCAGCGGCTGAGGCCTCTTGGCCTCCTGGAGCTCATCCTGCCCCGCTCCCCCTGCGTACTGCACTCCACTGGGGGACACAGAGTTCATGGCGCAGGCTTAGTGAGAGCTGGGTCTCCTCATTGCAGTAGGGATCTGAGGAAAAGAGGAGTGGGGATGAGAGAGGGAGAGAAAGAGAGATAGAGGGGGAGGAGAGAGAGAGAAAACATACAGCATGTGATTTAATTCAGGGTTACTGGCCTCTCTATTCAATATATCAGTCTTTTGTCTGCCCAGCTTAAAGATCACGTTTAAACATTAACTTAGACATGCCATTCAAGCACATTTCTGAGAAAAGAGATCTGAAAGTGTGACAGTAGTTTTGAGCTTTTAGGCCTATTTTATGAAGACCAGGCCAGATGTCGTGGCTAGGGAATTATATGCTTTTGGAAAACAAGACTAGCAACAGTTTCCGAGCAAAACGCCTCTACTCGGTTCCTGAAAATGGTTCACAGAAACTGTCAGTGGGTATGTTGTTTGTCACTTCAAGTTTAGTCATCAAGGGATATACTTACTTATTCATATATGAGGACAGAACAGAGGTTCGATTGCATAAGGTATGAAACTGTAACCAGGAATGTGCAAGTGACTTTCCACTACATGCCACAAACTGGGGAAGAATAGCTTCTTTAACCTTAACAAGGAAGAGTCTTATTCCTTCTAACAGTGATGGGAAAATCCGTTTCACGTGCAAAATAAATACCTATCATGTGATCTTGTGACAACTGGCCTAGGGCTTGAACAGTAGTGACTACTCTTGGAAAACATCAAAGAGGATAAAGCAACTGCAGACACGTCATTGACAGTATAGTTTTATGATCTTCATCTACGACCAAACTCTGTATATTAACAATTATATTTTAATACATTAAGAGTTTTTTGTGTGTTTTTAAAAAAATATTTTTTTACATCAATCATTTTACACCCCCAACTAACTTTCATCATTGCACACACATAACTAGGGTAAAGCTGCTGATTGGTTGTAAAGCTAGTCAAGGTGGGCCACGGTGAGCTGCCAGACTCCAACTGTGACACTGACAGCAGGGAGATTACGGAGATGACAGCGTTAGCTAGCTAATTCTGTTAGCTAATTGGCAGGAAAACGTCAAGTTAGATTAGTGGCTAGTTCCTTACCTGGTGAAAAGTGTCATTCCAGGGGGTTAGTCCAGAGGTCTGCATCCAAGGGTAACCTTGTAATAGGGTTGAGGACGATGGCTCGGCAGTAGGTAGAGCGGTAACTCAATACAGTGAGTTAGCTAGCTCAGCTGTCTGGCATACAGTTAGTTGGTCAAGCTAGTAAGCTATCGCAGCTAATCATATATGTTCTAGAGAAACACAGCCAACTTCATTGATTGACAGATGTCATTATTGATCAAACTAATAGACTCACTCGAATTGCATGGCTCATCCGATGCTTGATTTTGCTTTCTACCGGTTTAGTGAGCGTGCGAGATCTGCGGTTTCGGCCAGAAAATAATGACAACACTGGGGACATTCACTTCCTGTTGTCCTTTCCTGACGAGCCGTACTAATAACGTGATTGGTTAACCTAGCGATCTAAGCAAGCTGATTGGTTGCAATCATATGACTACACGTTTTATTGGCTTATATTTTACTCCGACGTTACATAAAGTCTGACGTTCCACAGGAGAAAGGCGTTGCGCTTTGTTCGGGCAGCCTGATCTGTTCTCTGGGCTGCTTTAAACTCCACCAACTCAACTCCATTGAGACGTACGGTTTTGTTTTTCAAAATGAACATAAAGTACATACAATTTCGAAAAAATATGTTTTGATGTTTGCAATTAAAATAAAGACTTCTTCTACGGACTGCGGGGGACACCCTGAAACTTCTCACGCACGGAAAGGTTTCGGAGGATCAATTTTGCGATGGATCTGGTGAATTCAGATACATCATTCACTTTTGATGAGGAAAGCATTTTGTGCTATGAATTGAACACGCTTTACTAAACATTTATTCAAACATTGGTGGAAGTTTTACGCTTCCTGTTATTGTTGCCTCATACTTGACCGCTGTTATATTTGAAATCAAACAATTACCATGGGGTCAACGTAGTGATTCTAATTCAATATTTTTTCCTTTCAGATTGGTTTCACCATTTAGAAAGTACAAAATTTTTTAAACATACTCCCCCTGGCGGGCTTCAAAAGTATTCAAAATATCATAATGTCCAAATAAATCACTCATGTTTAGTATTTGTTTGACAATCCATCCTTTGCATGCAATAACTGCCTGACGTCTGCGACCCATTGACCCCACCAGATGCATGCCACTGATGTTCTGGGGGACACTTGTCGTAAAAACCAATTACTAATCAATAAAGAGAGTACTGACAATTTACTTCAAACTTGGAATGGAAATGGAACATGGAATGGAAAATTATACAACAGTTAAGTGAAAATACAACACAGTATTCTAAGTTAACCTTTCCTACAATCTATTAGGTACTAATCATCTAACATTAATTTTTCTATCACACACTTGGGACATTGCTTAACTCTGCTCTCTGCTGCAGCATTAAAATAAAGCTTATAGAAGTTTTAAGTTTTACTTAAGAAACCACGTAATGCGCATCCACGGTGGGAAACCCTACCCCTGCAGTGACTGTGAGAAGAGCTTCAGTACCGCAACTCATCTGAAGTTACACCAGAGAAACCACACTGGCAAGAGGCCCTTTGTCTGCATCGACTGTGGGAAGAGTTTCACTCAATCAGGGGCTCTGAAAGCCCACAGGAGGATTCATACAGGAGAGAAGCCCTTCAGCTGTGATCAATGCGGGAAGAGTTTGGGCAGTAAGACCGCTCTAGCATCACACCAGCGAACACATACAAGGGAGAAGCCTTACCCTTGCTCTGACTGCGGGAAGAGTTTTACTACCTCAAGCCATAGAAGACCAGCGGACTCACACAGGAGAGAGGCCTTGTTGCTGTGATCAGTGCGGGAAATGTTTCATTACGCAGACATCTCTGTCAAAACACCTGCAAACACATGCTGCAGAGATACTCGGTGCAAAATGAAGTGTGTGTGTGTGTGTTTGTGTGTGTGTGTCTGTGTCTGTCTGTCTTTGGCGGATGTGTGTGTGTGTGTGTGTACCTGTATCAAACGCCAAAATTCTCATTTTTGTTCTAGCACTGAGGCTTTAAAAAAAATAATCCACTCTACGTGTGCATATACAGTATACCAGTGCATCGCCTATGTGGTTATTTTGTTCTTTTAAACATAAAGTGAAATAATGCAATTCCTCTTTCACGCCCATCTGATGTTACCAAACATACCTTAAGTCCCGAAATGCAATTATCCTTCCAAGGAAAGTGAGGGTACACAGGTGTAAATTGATGGATACACAGGTTTACCTCAAAACCGGACTCTACCTCTGCTCTGTCAACACTGCAACTGTCTGGAAGAGATGACAGCAGATGTTGGTCCAAGTCTAAACATGCACAAGAAAAAAGATGTTCGAGTTTGGATAAATTCTCTGAATTTTATTACATATACTGATATTTCAGGTGTTTATTTTACATCTATTAAAAACAAAAGTGCCCCAGAATACAAATAAATACATTTTGAGAAAAAAAGGGTTTACTTTATATGGAGTTCTTTCGTACAA
This sequence comes from Argentina silus, assembly GCF_951799395.1. Taxonomy (NCBI): domain Eukaryota; kingdom Metazoa; phylum Chordata; class Actinopteri; order Argentiniformes; family Argentinidae; genus Argentina; species Argentina silus. Next base: position 12,499,211 of record NC_139676.1, read on the forward strand.
GCTGAATTCGATAAATTCACTGGTGGTCCTTCAGAACAAATATCATTGTATATCTTTAGGCTATCATATACGGTATGTTTTATTTTCTCCCAGATAATACATAACTATACAGACCAAACAAATACTTGTAAATGAATAAAATACATCTGAAAATAAAGTGCATCTCATACTATTCTTCATAATCATAATCAGGATGAGTGTTATCTGTCATCAAAATTTGAAACAATTCAACAGTGGACTTCATCCACCAGGAAAATATGCCTGCAGTCTCACGTATACAGGTGGGCACAAGTCTCTTGTAAGTGTGCATGGATTTTTCTTCACATACCAGGTTTGACTAACTTAACTACTCTTGAAGGTTAATTTGATTACAGCAAGATACAGAAAACCTTAGTGATCAGGTTATCAACGGGTTAACAGGGTAAATAGTATAAAACATGATCTTACTTCCTTTTATTAGAAGGTAGAACTAACAGTCACGTAATAATAACAATTATAGAAACCCATCTCTGAACAGTTAGAGAATCACAATAAATGGAATGATTCATGTATCAAGTGTATCTTTGATAAATTATCGGTAATTTCATAAATTACTGCAAATATTCCAGTTATGTACCAAAACAACAGACAACTGCAAATTCATCAACAGTATTCCTTAAATCTATACTGCCGTATGAATGACGTGACGTATTCCAACATGTAGCTCTCAGATAAATGGTGATATTGATCAACTCCGTAACATTGTAAAACAGAGAGATCACGTGGCATTACTGTGTATTGAACAATTACATTGTTGTAACACTAGAGGGCAGTATGTTCACACAGAAAGTCCCCTCACTGAGCACTAATGCACCGAATGAGATTAAGAACTTGCATATTGTCACAAAATGTTCCACCTGAATTGTGTTAACTGTTCTTTAAGAGGAGTTCAAATGTTTGATATCTCACATCCACTGATAAACATCTGTCAATCATTTGCATACGTGTGTGTTTGATAAGGTGACAGATAATTAATACAAGTTCCAGATAGAAATCTTGAACAGTGTATTAAGACAATTTAACCTCTAGGTCTGACCTGATCTTAAATCCTTAACCTATGAGGCAAATACAGACCTAAACCTAGACTCCGTGATCAACCTATGTGTTAAAAACATGTGGATACATGGATAATGAATTGCATGACGTACTGTAGACTATCTGACAACACAGACAATTCAGATCTCAAATACCTTCTAAGGAACCAAAGTGAATAAGGAGGAATTCGTAAAAAGCTTGATGCAGAAACAGAGACAAACAGTAATGGCGGCCATATCTGACCTCTTGACGGACAAGTCTCCCCAGAGCCACAAAGCCCTTTTGCATTACACACATCATAACACATCTTCACAGGAGTTCAATATGCTACATCCAATTCCACCTGCTTTCCCTTTTTTGGTTCAAAATGAAAAAACATACTTGCCTGTGAGAGAAAGGTGAGAATGGGACGGCTAGAGTATAAATATTTCTGTATCATCTATTTTTCAAGTCTTTACAGATATGTACAGTAATGTTTTTACTGTCTGTAGCAGTGCTGTTTGATTTGATGATCAAGTCGCAGAGGATTTGTTCTCCAGCTTAACAAAACACAATACTGTACAGTGTGTAAAGGTAAATGCTATTTCATGTTATGTATTTCTTTCCGGTCTGGGTTCTCCCCAAGCTGACCTTTACTGAGTACAACTGGCACAGCAGAAGTTATCGTGTCTAGGAACACCAAACCTCCCTCCCTCTCTCTCTCGCACACAGATACACAGGCTCGCACGCACACACACACACACACACACTGAATCATCAACCACAGAGGTACAGTAGTATTAATTTAAATGCATGAAAATCTGCTCTGCTGTGTGAGTGAGTGTGTGTGTATGTGTGTGTGTGTGTGTGTGTGTGTGTGTGTGTGTGTGTGTGTGTGTGTGCGTGTGCGTGTGTGTGTGTAGGCTGCAGAGTAGGCCTGTTGTGGAGGCTGGTGGCCCTCCTGTACAGCAGAGATAAGGCTTCAGGCTCAGCTCTGTCAAACCAGCTTTACTCCATAAAACAGGACAGCGAACGTGCCACCGCCTTCACGAAGAACCACCCCGAAACACACTCAAGGCTGGTTCATTTCTCCACCCTTCTCTGGCTAACACCAGTCCAGGAGGTGATACTCTGACAGCCCATAATGAATATGCTTATCTGGCTGTTAATCAACTGAGAGAGGGGATGTGTTGGTATAAAATTAGCAATCTCTCAAAGTCAGCTGTCTTTTACTTTTACTTTTACTGGAATCTGTATCGGCAAATATTGGATTTTGTGTTGTTGTTGTTGTTGTTGTTGTTGTTGTTGTTGTCTTGATTCAAGAGCATGCCGTGATGTGACTGTGCCTCAGCTGTACCTTCTGTGTGTTGTCTTGTAATGATTAAGCCCTGGCCACACTAGTCACTAGTTGTGTCCATTAAATACGGATTGAGACAATGTTTCCTCGATGGGGATCATCGTCTGTTCAACAGACAACGGAGATGACAGGGGTCTGTACGTGGTCGTTTGTCATTTTTCTTTTTTAACTGACATAAAAGTCAGTTTGTCCTATTAGCCAATTAGAAATGAGGATGCATTGTTGAGGAGCTAGGTCGTTACAAACATCCCGCCCGAATAACACCGATCAATAACACCAATCAAATCAGACACTGACATCATACCGTCTGTTTTCTGACGGGCTAGTGTGGCCGGGGCCCTAGACAGAGACAGAGGTGATTGATCAAGATAGGAAACAAAATTGATTTGGTTTTTCACAGTATTCAGCATGTTTTGATCGGTAAAGCACTTTTCGCTAAATCTTTTGTAGTCATTATATATATACACACGCTCACATACCACAGGACGTGCATTCATTAATCCATACACACACAGATCTGGTATAGATATATCTAATACATATTGTGGAGCGTAATCTTATGCTGTATACTGTACAATAGAAAATCGCCATAAAAGCACCTTTACAATAGTTTTGCTCTCTCGTGGTTTAAGATTAGAGTCAATAAACCACGTTGATTTTCTTCGAAAACTGGAATGTTCCCTTGTAAGTGCTTGACATTGTTGCATTGTTCTGGAACTCCAAAAAGGCATCTCATTCCGATTAACCCCCCAACCCCCCCCCATACCCAACCCTCTTGGGCAAGAGGATCACAGTTTGGGGGGGGTGCTACCTGTACCAGTGGCCATCTTATCAGGCGGAGCACCAGAGCTAGATGGACCTGGGGCGACTGCAGTGCTACTGCCAACCTGCCGGCCTCCTCCAGATGAAGCCTCAGACTTTCCTGCCATGGCACCCTGCTTCTCCTCCACCGTCTTGGGCATGTCCTTGGCCTTGGGCCCCTCCTGGGACCCGAGCTTGATAGGCCCCAGGACGTTCTTGGCTGCTGTGGTCAACTGGGTGACGAAGCTGGTCTTGTCGCCGGGGGAGACGGGGCGAGACTTGCAGAGGTAGGGGCCGCAGAGGGAGGGGGCGACGGCTGTGGGGGAGGGGGAGGGGGACGGAGAGTGCTCCTCCACCACCTCCAACCGACACTTGTCTTCCCAGTCCAGAGTTCCACGGTAGCAGTTGACAGGGCCCAGGCCCTGCCTCACCTTCCCCAGGGAGAGGGGCTGGCCGTGGGGTGGGACGGCGGGCGCCAGGGCCCTGGCTGGAGGCTTGGGGCTTTTGGGGCTCCTCAGCCCCAGTTCCGAAGTTCTGTCGTTGCTCTCAGCTCCACCCTTTCTCAGGCCCTCTCCAATCACACCTGGTCCTTTGGTAGCCTTGGACATGGGTGTAAATCCCAGCGACACTGGACTGGACGCCCCCATACCGCCCATACCTCTCTCTGAGGTGAAGGTCGTGCCCCTCCCTATGGCCCCACATGACAAGCTAGGCCTAGGACACACCTTGTTGTCCCCTTCCTGCTTTGGCTCAGTTTTAACTCCATGTTTATCCTGGGGGTCTTTGCTTACAGCATTCATACTCACACTTGCCCGGAGCTCCTGCTGCTTAGAAGATATGTCTGTCTGACCCAGGGGACTCCTCTCTGGTCTCCCCGTGGGGGTGCTGGGAAATGTAGTTCTGTTGTACTCCAGGTTTGGCGATTGGACTCGGGAGGTCAGGTTGGCCTGGGGGCCCAAAGCCAGCTCACTGACTGGGGTTCTTCTACCGAGCGACAGCTGGTTCTCCGTGGATCCTAGCCGGTTGGGCGACTTCTCTGCCCTGCTCTCCCTTTCTCTCTCCCTCTCTCTTTCCCGTTCCCGTTCTCTCTCTCTTTCCCTCTCCCTCTCTCTTTCTCTCTCCCGCCCGGCTAACAGCGTATCCCTACTAAGCGGAGACTCCTGCCTTCCCAGCTTCCTCACCGGCTTGAGTACGCCCGTCTCTGGGGTGGTCGTGGTGGGAGAGGGAGCAGATGGCAGTGGAGGGGCGTTCGGCGGGAGGTTCTCCCCCTCCGTCTCCAACAGGCTCTGAAGACCAAGCTCACAGTGGAGGAAGGCGTCCTTACGGTAGTCCGAATGCTGCACCTCCAGGCTGTGCTTCCTCAGGGGCCCCACCCCGACACCGCCTGACTGGGAGAGAGGAGACCCCAGCTTCTCAGCCGACTGGACCCGCTTCAGGAGAGGAGACCTTGGGGGCTCTGCGCTCTTGGGCCTGGGGCGGACCACCGGCGGGGAGGAATGGAGCTTGGCAGGGAAGGTCTGAGTGGTGTTGGAGCTCCCCACGGTGTGGCCCGGGAGGGGAGGGGGGGAGGACTGGGTGGGGGAGGGGGTGTGGGCCAGTGGGGAGAGGGGGATGTTGCCGGCGGACTTGCAGCGGGCCGAGCGGTACTGGCGGTGGAGCTTGGGGGAGAGGCCGTGGAGGGAGGAGGGGCGCATGTGCTGGGAGGCAGCCGGGGAGTTGGGGGTACTGGAGGCTGGGGAACTGCTCTGAGAGGACGCACCTGAGGGGAGAGGGAGAGAGAGAGAGAGAGAGAGAGAGAAGGATTTAGACAGAGAAACACTGCAGAAAAGCTGCAGTTACAGAAAACAATCAAAACAGCCTATAGTGTTATATGCATTGATTATGCTCGGAACATGTTTAAGCCTACTTCGCCTAGAGTCTACAATTCAAAGTCAATTGTAAAGACACTTTGTAAAGAACTAGGCTTAATCTGTGTCCAGGAAACTATAAACTACTCCTATACATTGCTCCATTGGTCAACAATGCTAACTGGCTCTCCCATATCTGGAGTAGGGCCGTCTCAACCAGTACCGACCGAGGTAGGAGGAGTCGGGGGTGGAGCGGTAGCCCTGCGTGGGGGAGCGTGCTGACAGACTGTGGGTGGGGGAGCCCGGGAGGCTCTCACTGGAGGACAGAGACCGGTTCAGAGAGGACAGGCTCCGACTGGTGTGGAGCAGGTTAGACTGCTTAGTGATCTTCCTGAACAGGGAGCTGCGCTTCTTACTGCGGGAGGAGAGAGAGGAGGGAGGGGAACGTGAGGATAGAGAAGAGAGTTAGAGACAGGGAGAGAGAGGGCAAGGGGACGGTAAAAGGCAGGGTGAGGGAGAGGAAGAGAGAGAGTGAGGATAGAGTTAGAAATGGAGAGAGAGAGAGAGATGTGTTGTTACAGGAGTAATACCATTGTTACTACACATGTATAAAACAACTTAAAGTGAAGTGTTACACAATGGCATTCCCTTCTTCATCCCCTACTTCATCCCCTTCTTCTTTCCCTTCTTCATCCCCTACTTCATCCCCTTCTTCTTTCCCTTCTTCTTTCCCTTCTTCATTCCCTTCTTCTTCCCCTTCATCATCCCCTTCTTCTTTCCCTTCTTCATTCCCTTCCTAACCCCCTTCATCATCCCCTTCTTCTTCCTCTTCTACATTCCCTTCTTCTTCCCCTTCATCATCCCCTTCTTCTTCCCCTTCTTCACCCCCTTTATCATCCCCTTCTTCACCCCCTTTCTTCATCCCCCCATATTTCCCCCCCTGTGTCATATGTCCTGTCTCACCTCTCCTGGCCCTCCTTCCCGATGGTCTTCTTGTTACGACGCGCCATCTTGCACTTGTAGCTGGCCTTGCGTGCAGGACCCACCTTGATGGACGTGTTCTCGAAGGGTGTGGTGGTCACCGTCACTTTGTTCCCACTCTGTTCACACACACACACACACGCACACACGCACACACACACGCACACGCACACACACGCACACACACGTACACACACGTACACACACACGCACGCACGCACGCACGCACACACACACGCAATTAATGAGCAACTTTTACACAGAATAGACCAATAACAACAATACTGAAATCTAGACTGTCTTGAGAGACGGATGACATTGTCTTGATGTGCGTTGATATCCACCTCACCTTTAGAATGAGCTCCACCACTTCAGTGTGGACCAATCCGTGGACAGACTCCCCGTTCACATGGGTGATGAGGTCACCAGCACACAGGCCTGATTCCTGGGCGGGGCCTCCGTCCTCCACATGCTGCCATTGGACAAGGAGACAGGGTGACCAATCATCCAGGGACTTTACACACCACAGGGCCGACCCGAACCGTACTGTGCTAGCTCTGATATGTTTCTTTCACATTGTCCTTTCTAGCACTGTTACAGCAACTATGGTGGATGTGTAACCAGCCCAGTACAGCTCGGCTCGGCTCAGCTTGACTCTCCAGGCCAGAGACACCTGAGCTAGTATATATATATAGTGTGTCTGTACAAAATACTTCTCTAAACTCAAAAAATGTGCCATCATAAAAAAACATATAATTTATACAGTTCATACATTTAATCATCTGACCTCTACAGTAGAACCTAAAAAAAACATTACAGAAATCAGAAAGAGTTCTTCAGCTGTCCCTGTGGGTGAACACTTTATAGAACACTTTTAGGTTCCATGTACAGTAGAAGCGTTTTGGGTTCCATGTACAGTTGACCTGAAGGGTTCTTCAAGGGGTTCTGCCCCAGGGACAGCCAAAGAACCCTTTTGGAACCCCTCTAAGTGAGTATATCCACTAAGCTCTCTCGCCCACCTCTCCCACCTCCCCCCTCCCCCCTCCCCCCTCCTCTGTCTCTCTACTCACCCAGACGATGTGATGGACACTGTAGACATCGCTGTCCCCCATGTAGACCCTGATGGCCCGCAGGGTGAAGCCGTACTTCTTGCCCGAGCGGTGGATGGTGATGGGCGAACGCAGGACGCTGACCGCCGGGCAGTAGTCTCGACTGGGGGAGGAGTCACGGGACGAGGGGTTGGAGGAGATGGAGCGAGGGGACATGGGGCTGGCGAGGGGAGAGCTGCCGTGTTGTTCTACTGCAGAGGGGGGACGGGAGGGGGGGAGAGAGAGAGATGGAGAGGGGGAGAGAGAGAGAAAGAGGGGATAGCAGAGGGAGAGACACAAGGAGGGAGAATGGGGACAACGGAAGAATAATAGAGGGATGAGTCATCGTCAGTGAGAAAAAGAAGGTCCCAGAAGGTGTTTATATTTAATATGAAAAAATAACAACATCAATTAGCAAGTTGGACAAGTGAGTAACGACACAGATGCTCTGATATTACAGCATTGACAGCTCCCTCTAGTGGCGGGAGGCCGAACTGTACCTGCGGGTATGATGACTGACAGCGCTGTAGCAGAGGCCGACTTGATGACCTTGTTGCCGGCCCTGGAGTTGCGTTTCTCCCCGTCCCCGGACATCTGCTGGTGTCTCGCCCTGCGCAGCACCAGGTCATTGGTGGCCCGGGCCCCCAGGGGGTCGTAGAGAGGGGTCGCCACGTCCCTGCTGGCCGCCATAGGACCTGCACCGGGCATGGCCGCCGCCGCTCCGGACGTTTCCGCCGGTCTCGGTGGCTTGTCTAAGGTGGGAGGTAGAGCAGACATCCTGCTAAAGCCAATCAACTCCTCCTACACCACTTTTTCAAATTAACTCTTTTTATTGACTTTTCAGGTTCAGGTTCACAGCAGGTCCAACAGGTGCAGATAGAATTCTCGCAGACCTTACCTTCCCACACTCCCACACAGTAATTTCAGCTGCATCCTTTTTCTAGTCTTTTCCACTCTCTACACCCCCCCCCCTTTCTTTCTTTCTCTCTCTCTCTCTCCCCTCTCTTTCTTTCTCCTTCTCTCTCTCTCCCTCCTTTATCCCCCCCTCCCACACACACACCTCACCTTCTCTCCCACCCACCCACACAGCAATTTGAGCAATTCTTCTCACCCTTTTCCCTCTCCATACACCTCTTTCTACACCTCTCCTCTCTATTTCTTTATCCCCCCCCCGCTCCCCCCTGCTCCCCCCGCTCCCCCTCCCCCCGCTCCCCCCTCCTCTCACCTCCTACATGTCCCTCTCTCAGGGTGTTCCTCTGGTCGGGGGGGCTGGGCGCGGGGACGTTGAAGCCGTCCAGCGAGGTCCCCCGGGCCTTGACGGGAGGCTGTCGGGTCAGGGGGTCCGGGTCGCCCTCGAACATGGAGGCGAAGCGGTGCGTGTCCATGAGGGCCGAGAAGCGGCGGCGCGCCCCCAGAGGAGGGGAGGAGTCCCCCTCCATGTAGAGAGACTCGGAGCAGGACAGTCGCTTCCTAAAGGGGAGGAGGGGAGGAGGGGAGGAGGTGAGGAGGAGAGGAGGGGAGGAGGGGAGGAGGTGAGGAGGAGAGGAGGGGAGGAGGGGAGGAGGGGAGGAGGTGAGGAGGAGAGGAGGGGAGGAGGGGAGGAGGGGAGGAGGTGAGGAGGAGAGGAGGTGAGGAGGGGAGGAGGGGAGGAGGGGAGGAGGAGAGGAGGTGAGGAGGGGAGGAGGGGAGTACATGCTAAGTGGGATACTCTGGGACGATGACACCATTTACATTTTACATTTATGGCATTTAGCAGACACCTTTATCCAAAGAGGACAGCAAATAACTAAGTAAGTGAATCATCTATCCATCAGTCATCATAAGATAAAGTAATCTATGCTCGGACCAGGGGCCATAGGCAGTCACAATGCTAGAAGAAAGGAAGATTTTTCTTTTTTTCTTTTTTTTTTCTTATTTATTTACAGGAGAGA